>NW_024424119.1:3682209-3811598 GCF_017311325.1 Ursus maritimus
TGCCTGTTGCATTTTAGCATTAGATTTTAATAATCATATAACAGGAATTTATCATGAAAGATAAACACAAGATAAGCATGCACCTAATGTTTTTTTTAAGATGGTAGTGTAAGATATAATTATATAATGTATCATCTCATATGCATAAAAATCACAACAGAAATGATAGAAAATTCAAAGATGATTAGTCATTTTAACACATTAATATTTATAATCACAAGGGCATCTTTCTTAAGAATCTAGATTACCTTAGATTCTAAGATAAAGACTATTCTAATTTTAATGGCAATTATATGATTCCAGCAATCTATGGTGGCAGAAGCAAGCATGATGAACATTAAAGTTCTTAAATATAAAAAACATGCTCCGAAAATGACAAGAACAGCTTCTTATTTGTAGCTTAAAGTGTATTTTCAGACCTCTAGGAACTGTTTTCTCAATTCCACCATCAAAAAAGGTCAGATTCCCTACTCATAATTGAAGATACCACTTACCCCTTGTTCAACAAGAGGACAGCTTGAACATTTAAGACGTGCAGGGTTAACCTTGAAAGACCACCTAACATCTTATATTACTCAAGGACTGGAGTCTTCTTTCAAATAGCAAGAATAATTCAAAACGTTGCCTCCAGGTTATCTAAGATGACACAATAATAGGTGAAATGTTATCACTTTCCAGTCCCCAGATGCTGCCAGTATGGGGCACATTTTCACTCAGAAGGTACTTGATGAAAGGCATTTTGAACGTCAGATGCTAACTTCCTGGATCAGTTCAGTCCTAAAAACATCAAGACACCTTGTTCTCTGTGGTCCTGGCTACACTCTCCTTTGCCATTCAATTTAACTCAAAGAAAGATTTTCCTTCTACCTTGGGGATAGTTGCTTATCTCTCACCGAGCAATAGAGTAAAAATGCTTGGGGTGAGGCAGAGTAGGTATGCAAGAAATTATTTAAATATTCAGTAAATGTATATCAAGACCTTTTCTTTAACAATAGATAAATGTTCTAGCAATTATTTCTATGTGTATTGAAATTTTAGGCCAGTATTTGTGGATTTCTTCCCCCCCCCCCCCCAGGTTGAGTTATTTGTTCTACTTCAGGCATTTCAGAAGTGATTGTAGTCTTTAGAGCTGAACAAAAGGAGTGATTATGATCATAGAATTTAAAGTCACACTACTTAGACTCCAATCCTTTCTCTGTCATTTATTAGCTATTGATCCTAGACATGTTATTTAAACTCTATGTATCAGTTTCTTCCTCTCTAAAATAAGAACAGACTATACTTCATGGTGTTAAGAACCTTACTTGAGTTGCTAACTTGAAGCATACGTCCTTGGAATATGGTGAGCACTTAGGGACTGTTATCTATTACGGTTCAGCAAAAACCATTTACTTTTAATTTTTACAAATGGATTTTTTTCTTTTTACAAATGGATTTTTTAAGGAAAATATGAAAGCGTACTTCAGGTATGTAACTCCATCTGCATTTGGTTTTCAAGTATGCTGATCATAGTTCTTACCAACTTACAAGAAAAAAATGTGAAAATAAAACCAATTTCCAGTTCATAAGCACATGAAATCCTTAAATGTGTGGCTATTTTTATATGGTATATATATATATATATAGTTTCTAGTATATGTAGTTTCTAGATCTCACTTTTTTAGAAGAATGCAAATGTAATCCACACAAATACATAAATCATAAATATACACTTAAAACAAGAGTCTACTTCCCAAATGCAAGTTCAGTATAAGTTTACTGGATTTAAAAGTGAGAACAAATTTATTTTATTTTAGGAAAATATAACTTAATTTCCTCCTGGTTATGTTTCAAAACATACAATAATATCCAAATCAAAATATGCAAGCACCTTCATTGAATTAAAGGAATAAGGAAAAGTGTGTTGCATATCTACTGATAGCTTAGTTTCAGATTGGAATGCTGCCTTTTAAATTAAGTAATTTTTCAAATTTGCCTCAGAAAAAAATATTAGTAAAATAGATCAGTAAAGTAGATTAGTAAAGTAGATCAAAATACTTAAGCAAAAACTTTTATAGGTAATTGTGGGAGGATGACTGATACTATTTTCTAATTATACTATTTTTAAGTTCTACTATCCAGTTCTTATCATCTGTGAATAACATCCTTTTCTCTTTCTTGAAAAGAGTAAGGTTTACATTTGCTTTATCTGATCGATCAAAAAATATTTACATCTCAATTACAAGTAAAAATCCAACTTATTTTGAAAGCATTGAAATGTTTTTAAAAACGCTGTTGACTAATACTACACTCTATGTGAACTAACTTGAATTTAAATAAAATCTTGAAAGAAAGAAATGCTGTTGGAAATCTGGAATTCTTAGAATATTTAGAGGAGAGCATGAAGGAATTTAAAGCAGAAATATATATGAAAAATTTCAGGCAACTTTTACTTAATTTTCAAGCAAAACATTCTCCAAAGTTTTGCGTTTAAAAAGCTAGATTCTCCACTTGTAATGGATTTTTTCTCTTCCTTTTGTTTTCATTGTTGAAATGACTAATTTTTGTTTGTTTGTTTTTAAACAATGTATTTTACTATTTTGTCCTACTTAAAATTTTTCTCTTGAACGTTGTAACACTGTATGCTACCAATTTTACTCCAACCTCAGTCAATCCTCTATCACATCATCTTTTGAGCTGTGTATATTTGTATGAGTTATTTTCTACATTTGAACTTATCTACCAACATTTCAATGGTTCAATTCACCTGCTATTTACTGACTAGATTTACATTTTTCAAGGTCACTCTGATTCTATTAGTCAGATCTATGGTGAAAGAATAGATCACCTATTATACATTTATTAAATAATCTATAGATTATATTAGATACATTATCTCTATCTATATATAACCCATATATATTATTTATGTAATTATATATATCTATAGATATATTATCTATCTAGAATAGGCAGTATTATTATGAACTTATTATTATGAACAGATATCTATCTAGAAGAGTTAATAATCCATGCTGGTAGAAGCCCAAACAGTGGTGGTTACATTTGGAGTAAGGCAACAAATGTAAGGCAGTGAGAGAAAGAGGCTTCTGGAGTGCTATGAATTTTGTTATCTTGAAACCATGTTGAGAGATTCGCCAATCTATACATTTAAGATTTGTTTACTTTACAATACTTTATGTATAGTACACCAATAAATGTTTAGGATAAGACATATGCACATAAGATGTATTTATAGAGGTTAAATAACCGGAATACACACAACTATAAACAAAAAATGATACTCTTCGAAGTCCTCATATTTAAAAAAGCTAAGAATACAATGTAACTTTGAAAGAAATGTTTCTGTTCTTTTTTCTTTTTCTTTTCTTTTCTTTTTTTTTTTTTTGAGAGAAATGTTTCCAAATCAACAAATATATCCGATTTTTTCCAATGTGTCTGGCCTTCTGTTCGGTGTTACAGGAAACAGAGAAAATAAAACATGGTCCTTGTCTTCCAAGAGCTTCTATTTTGATATTAGGTCATGAACTGAGTTCAGGTTGTGTTATTAACCTCTGTATCCTAACACTTAACAGTGCAGTGTTCAAGACAGGCGTTAATAAATATGTAATAAATGAACCCAGTGGAAAGAAAGGGAGGGTGGGCCAAATACATAAACATGCACACAGATCTGCACAGCACAGCATTAACAATATAGTCAGACTTACAAGTTCCCAGGAAATAGAGAGAAGCTATGTTTAAAAACTTGAGACCCTTGTCTACATAAATATCCCAAAAATATAGAACTTGCTAAAATGAGGAAATACAATTTACTAAAATAAACCTTACACAGGTGGAAGAAATAACCCCTTTCGATGACAGGATAAGTGGAACCCCTTTGTGGGAGCCGCATAGGAAAGCTTTATCCTCTGGAGACATGTTTCACAGGGCTTCCTGAAGGGTAAAATGCCTCAGGCTGTCTACAGGAAATGGTAGTTCCCAAATGTCAGACACTGGCTTTGTGCTCTCTGGTCCTCAGTGAATTTCAAAAATGTGGGCAACATAGGGAAATTTTCATAAAGTTTAATGTACTTCGCTGAAAGAACAATTCTTTTAAAGATTATGAAGCTTAGGTGATATAAAAGAAAAAAAGAAACTTCTCCCACTGGTTTGGCACACAGGTTTTAAACTTTCCAAGTTCCAGAGACATTTTATCCAAGAGGTCCTTTAAAAATAGGGCTAAGGGGCTATGTTTTAAACTGATGTTATGTTAGTCTGATGCTATATCCTAAATATTGATAGAGTGATGGGTGGACAGTTAGCTAGATTATCTTCCTTAATAGGAAGATAAGTTGGCATATTAGATATAAATAGATACATACATACATACTCTGTAAAAATAAAACAGCAAAGTTGAAAATAATGAATATTAAATGTAGATAAACATATAAACTAGTCAGGTGCAACTTAACTCAATCTTGTGTGGTTAACTATATCTTATATTTAAAGTATATGTGTGTTTCTATCCTTTTCTGTTTGAGGCTCTTGAATATTAGTTGTATAGTGACAGACAGCATGGCTTTGAATCTCCGTTTCCTTACCAACCACAATGTTTCTTTCTCTTTCCCTTCCTTATCTCATCTGTAAAACTATCAAGTACCACCACATAAAACCATTTAAGTGAAATATAGTATTTTCTTTAAAAATCTTGTGTTTTATTAGTCATTTTTTTTTAAAGATTTTACTTATTTGACAGAGAGAGAGCACAAGCAGGAGGCGTGGCAGGCAGAGGGAGAGGGAGAAGCAGGGTCCCCGCTGAGCAGAGAGCCCAACGTGGAGCTTGATCCCAGGGTCTTGGGATCATGATCTGAGCCAAAGGCAGACACTTAACCACCTGAGCCACCCAGGTGCCCCTGTATTAGTCATTTTAATGACAGATGTCTGGAATGTGGAGTTAATGTCAATTAAATGCATTTGCTTTTAAGAAGACTAAAGAGTGATGGATTGGAAAGAGAAATTTGAACAATCATGAGGCCAAAAGAGCAGGATAAAACACTTAAGGCAAGCTTCAAATTATGAATCATTATTCGAAATCTAACTTTATTCTATTTATTGACTGTTTTGCTTTATAGATTTATGAAAAAGTATTAATCAAACAAGTGATTAAAATTTGATTCTTCACTGTTAGGTGAGTCTGCCTTTTTATTTAAAAACTTATTTTTAGGATGACTTTCTCTTTGCTACTGTGAAATTTTCTAATAGCTCCTACTTGTCATTATTAGCTGAGAAAAGGGCTACAAGATAATTCTTTCTGTTAAAAAAAGTCCAGCTTGTATTTTGAGAAAGAACCATAATTGGGTATCTTGGCTGTTGTTATCGTGCTACCAATAATGTTTAGTTCTGAAATTTGCGTTCTAGTCAAACTGCTTTTCTGGAATACAACCAATTGTAACATTTTTGTTCTACATTCATGGATTCTATGGAGTCCTGTGTTTTTCAGCACAACAGACTGTTAAGAATTTGCTAATAATAAAGCTGTAAATAATTATCTTCATTTTGTTTCTGAATTACTAATTGTCATTAACTTATCTTTCAATAAAATACTTTTAAAATCTTGTTGATTCTGGGTACCTCAGTCAGTTGAGTGTCTGTCTTTGGCTCGGGTCATGATTCCAGGGTCCTGGGATCGAGCCCCATATTGGGTTCCCTGCTCAGTGGGGAGCCTGTTTCTCCCTCTCCCTGCTGCTCGTGTTCTCTCTTGCTACTCCCTCTCTCTAATAAATAAACAAAATCTTTGAAAAATATTCAGTACTGTAATTGTCTACATCTTTAACTCTGTTAGACTGTGAGTTATTTGATGGCAGAAACCATATCTTATTCATCTGCGCATTCTGACAGCTTTAGGACACTGACTAAAATCTGCTGGAAGTTTTAATAGATAAAAATACGAGATAAGCTCTAAAACTTCAGGTCAGAAAATTACATATTTTAATGATGATGGTAGTCGTACCATATACAATAAGTAATTGTTATATATTATGTATACAATAAGAAATTACTGTTTATAGCTTTAATTCAATATGTATATTGAATTACTAAAATTTTCTAATCTCTCACTTGCTGTTTTATTGTCTCTTTAATGGTACCAATCACTTTTAGCCTTATATTATTGTTGTTTATGTAAACATCTCATTTTCCTACAAACACAATTTTTAAATGAATTTATTTATTTATTTATTTATTTATTTATTTATTTATTTATATTTCTTTGAGAGAGAGAGTGAGCAAGGACAGGGGCAGAGGGAGAGGGAGAACAAGCTTCCCTGCTGAGCAGGGAGCCCAACGCGGGGCTCAATCCCAGGACCCTGGGATCATGACCTGAGCCAAAATCAAGAGGCAGATGCTTAACTGACTAAGCCACCCAGGCGCCCCTACAAAATAATGTTTTTGAGAACAAGAGATAGGTTATGTACGCTTCCAAAGTTCTATAGAGTGCCTTGTACATCTAAATTCTAGAAATAATAGGTAAATTTTAGAGAAATATTAAAATTATTTTCATTATAAAATAATTCCATTTATATGTAGGAGTTTAATATATTCCTCAAAGCCAGTATTACAATAAAATGACAATGCATGCATAATAAATGAGCGTCAATCAATACCAATCTCAAGAAATAAATATACAGTTCAGTATCTTTTTCAATTTAAGTGTTATATTTATCTTAGATTACAATGTGACATTATTAGGGAATTTCACATTTCGCATTTCAAATGTCCCTTTTTTTCACTTCAAATTCAAAAGTTTCTTTAAAAATAATAAACAACTCCTTGAAATAATGACTCATTCTGAAGGATGTGTACATGTCAGATCTAAGCTCTTTCTGCAGGGTTATCTCACAAGGAATAGAAAAACATTGCCACCCCAGATTAAATGAGCAGCTGGTATAGTGACTCTGATTTGATCATGTTGATTTTCTAGACAGACTAATTGCTCTGATATATGGTTATCACCTGTACTTCATGACTTCTTGCTTCTACTTCTAATTAATGGATAATTTTCCCCTGCTGAAACTTTAATTGTCCCTCTGATTTCAATAAATATAAAACAAGACTGTTAGCAAATAGAAACCCCGCTGTTGTGACCTTTCCTTGGTACTTAGTTGGTCAAAAGAAAACTCAGATTGCTCTAAGTGAGCATTTTCCAAAATGGGATATTTTAGGTTGCTGACATATTAGGAAAAAACATTTTAACAGAAGATTTCTTTAAAAGTTCTAATTTATTTTAAGTATTAGTTAAACCATCATAAGCATATAATCCTCTATGTACTGAGGATAGACAATGGAGACCCCAAGTTTATAGTTCATTCATCCCATTCTAAGAATGAAAAAGAATTATAGATTATGCATGAATCAACAAGATTTTATTTTTTAATATTTTTAAGATTTTATTTTCTTATTTGAAAAAGAGAGCACAAGTGGGTGGGGGAGAGGAGCAGAGGGAATTGAGAAGAAGGGGTACTTGATTCGCCTAAGAAAAGTTAGAAAAGCTTTCTAAACACTTTGTATTGAATTTTGAAAAAATTAGTATTTCCAAGGTGGAGCAGCTTGGAGGACTAAGAAATATACAAGAGCTCATATACAGATATTGAAAGACTTGTTTTACCCATTCTGAGAGGAGTAGGAGTTTGATATATCCAAAGCATATATAGGCAGTGAAGAAATTAACAGATGAACCCCCAAACATAGAATTTTTAAAAAGAACATTTTATAATATGATGGTAGTTATACCTTATATACAATAAGAAACCATTTCAAAATCTAAAATAATTGAGTGTGAAAATAGAATTACATTATAGAAAAATTACCCTAACAATTCCTGGAATGGATGGGAAGCAAGAAGCTGGAGATGGAGACCAATTAGGTTGGAAACGTAAGAGAACAATCTAGATACAATGGAGAAATCTGAGTTGTATTAAATGCAAGTTACCAGGTTTTAAATGCTGCAGAAGTCAGACTTATTACACTAGAGATCATGTTGTATTGGGTATTTCCGAAGACTTTGAGGACCGATTTGAATTTAGCCAGTCACTGGTCTTCTGAATGGTGAAAATAGGGATGGAGAAAAAGAGACAAAGGAGAGAACTTGGAGAGGAAGAGTGGACGAGATTTAGAAATAAATTAGGTATGAGAGATAGTATGTTAAGGCTAAAATCACCCAGATAATTCCTTTTCAGATGAGTAGAATAATTATGCTTTTAAAATAATTTCAGAGTTCACAAGAGTTTTAGAAGAGAAGAAAATAGGTTCTGTTTTATACACACACTGATAAAAAATTAGTTGAAAACTTAAGTCTTTTCCTAACAAAAAAAAAGAGGCTGAGTGTATTTTTGGCAGTCATTGAATGAAGAGATAGCTGAACCATGATTAAGAATGAATTGGCGGGGCACATGGGTAGCTGAGTCATGATCTCGGAGTCCTAGGATAGAGCCCCACATCAGGCTCACTGCTCAGTGGGCGATCTGCTTCTCCCTCTCCCTCTGCATTCCCCCAACTTGTGTGCGTGTGCATGCTCTCTCTCTCTCTCTCTCTCAAATAAATAAATAAAATCTTTAAAAAAATTAATGAATTGGTGGTCAAAAAGTACAAACTTCCATTTATAGAATAAATTAGCTTTGGGGATGTGATGTACAGCATGGTTATTATAGTTAATTATACTGTTTTATAAATTTGAAAGTTGCTAAGAAATTATAACTTAAAAGTTCTCATCACAAGAAAAAATCATAACTATGTATGGTGACAAATGTTAAATAGAATTGTGGTGATCATTTCACAATATAAATATTGAATCATTATTTTGTAACACCTGAAACTAATATAATGTTACATAACAATTATATCTCAGTAAACAAAGCACAAAAAGAACAAATTCACTTTGGGAAACAGTGTATAAATGAGAGGGTATTCTAAAAAGAGGTCTCCTGTCATGTCTATATTTACTGAGTATTTAAAGAGGAGCATATAAAGAGCAGGACAAGATGGAGAAAGCTCACCAAAATACAGTATCATGGACCCAAAGAAGCACAGAATTTCACATGGGCTTCTTCTGGATCAGATGTTCCAAAAATGCCAATGAGATTAAGAAAACTCTCACCTTTAAAAAAAAAAAAAGATTTTTTTTGTTTATTTTAAAGAAAGAGAGAACATGAGTGGGAGTGGGCAGAGGAAGAGGGAGAGAGAATCATAAAGCAGTCTCTGTGTTGACCATGGAGCCCAACATGGAGCTTCATCTCCCGACTCTGAGATCATGACCTCAGCCAAAACCAAAAGTCGGATGCTCAACCAACTGTGCCACCCAGGCGCCCCCAGGAAAACTCTCACCTTTGATGGCTGGAAGTTATTATTAGCCATCCTCCGAGAAAGTAATTTCATTACACAGGCTGGAGTGGGGCTCCGGGGAGCAGATTCAAGGTGAAGACTTAATGGAGAGAAGAACATAGTAAATTCAAGCCATTTTTGGAGAAAACTAATGAAAAATGGAAGAGAATAAGATATTTCAGAGAAATGTGGTCTTGAAGTAAAATGCTCATCATATAGAGGGGAAGTAGAAAAAGCAGCTTACTTGGAAGTAGTAGTAACTGATTATAGGAGCGGAGCAATGAAGAAGGGAAGAATCTACGTGACATTAATTAGTACACTTAGCGGCTAGCTTCTAGTAAGATTTACAAGAAGAAAGTGAGAGGGGCAAGGAGATTGAAGAATGGCAGGAACTCAGTCGCCAACTCAATTTTGGTATACACTGTAAAGCCAACCTAGTACTATCCTCTTTTTAAACACAATGCATTACATCATCTAAACTCAAATTTTACGATATCCTACACCTTTTTGTCACAATATCATTTTACCACTTAAAACCTTGGTATTCTAAGTGTGGTTCATATACCAGAAGGATTAAAATCATTCAACAGCTTGTTAGAAATGGAGAAACTTAGATTCCACCCCAGATGTACTGAGATATCATCTGCATTTAAAACGAATCTTCAGGCAATTAGTTTGCATGTTAAATTATGAGAAATATTAACTTCAATATTAAGGTAAATGTTACTATTTGTATGTATGTGACTGTTGATTATATAAAGTATAATCTGCCTGTTTGAAAAAAATATGTGGATTAGTAAGTGATCTTTTGTGCCTAAACCAACACATATTTAATTTGTTTTTAGAAATCAGGAAGATTAAAAACACAGTAAAATAGTTTTAAGAGTTAAAGTAACTTGCAACAAAAATATCTGATATCACATTTTAAAGCAATATTACAAACAACTATAGAATGCAGGACTTTGAATTGTAAAATAATTACTTGATTAATTTTAGTTTTTATTAAATGGTTCTGCAAGATTACTAAAACCAGATAATTTTTTTAAGTTTTTTAAGATTTATTTATTTATTTTAGAGAGAGAGAGAAAGATGGTGAGAGACAGCTCATGAACAGGAGGGGCAGAGGGAGAATCTCAAGCAGACTCCAGGCTGAGCATGGTGCCCTAGGCAGGGCTCAGTCTTACAACCTGGAGATCACAACCTGAGGAGAAACCCAGTCAGACACTTAACCAACTGCACCATCCAGATGCCCCAAAACAGGAAAGTTTTTAAAAATTTGGTTTCAATTACCTGGACCTTATATTGCAACCCTGCCTTTGCTGGATCCCTTCAAAGTCAAGTGTAGGGCATCCCCATACATTCTAGCAGATAGGAGCTGTGATTCAGATCATCAAATAGCATTCTGGTTTATTGCAGTTAGCAAAAAAAAAAAAAAAAAAATCCTACTCCTTTGTCTTTGTTTAAGCATAGATAAAAAAGGACATTTAAATCCACCTGATATATTATGTTAAATAATTATCCAGTGTGCTTTGAATCTATAGCTAAAGCAAATCGAAAGGGAAAATGAAAACAGTGGGAGAGAATCTGGTTTGTGATGCCCCATGGATGATGCAAGAAAGGTGGTCACAAATTTTTTGATGATTTTCCAGTTGAAAGGTTGAGTATAATTCCTCTCACATTGAATGTGGACTAGAGTCAACGACTTTTCTGAACAAAATAAGGAAGTCAAAATTACATTCTGGGATTTCCAAGGCTAGCATGTAAGAACTTTTACAGCTTCTGCTTGGATTGCTTGGATTACTTTCTTTGGAAGCCTTGAAGGTCTACATGAAGGTGTTCTTGTCGGCAGTACCTGCGGAGTCCAGCTGACCAGTCATACCCATGAAAGCACCAGATATAAGTGAAACCATCTTGTCCACTCCAGCTCAGTCGTTGTCTACCTAATATCACTGAGTGGCATCTGTTGATGCCACATGAAACAGAAGAATCTCCCAAGCAAACCCTGTCCAGATTCTTGACCCCCAAATTCATAAGATAAAGTAAAATGGTTGTTGTTTTCAGACACTACATTTCAGGGTAGTTTGTTAAACAGCAATAGATAAATGAATGATTCCTCAAGCTACATGTTTAATATATGCCATCTCTCTCACTCTTTCTTTTTTTCTTTATTTAATGGAATAAATGTGAGCAATTTTTAATGCTACACAGAGCACTTCATGTGGAGCTAGAAATTCATCTTACATACTTGGTTGCATTTTAGGTCAAGTACTATTCAGTAAACATTCACAGAATTGCATATGACAGGTAATATTTCATAATGGTTTCTCCATTCTCATGCTGGTGGTTTTGTGCTGAATTACTGTAAATGAATTAGGATTTGAGAAGAATTTTTAAATGTAGACCTACATTTTCCATTATGATTAGTTTAATTAGATGTAGATTTAATCTAAGAAAGTGTCCATAGTCTGAAATCCAATATTTTGAAATATGATTATACAGAGATAAAAAATTAAATTTTCTTTTTTATATTAAAACACTCTCAAGTGGTATTAATATAACGAAGTGTTTTTATATTTTATTTTACCTTTGCCAAGAATGAGATAACTCCTACTATCTAAAATAGAAACTGTTCCCTCAAACACTTGAGGTCTTTGCTCTCCCTGGTCTCAGAAGCTCATAGTAAAATATTAATGATAGTGTATGAGGATTAAACTATCAATTTTCTCAGCTAATAAAAGTATATTTATATTAAAACATTTTGAGAGAAATATATCTACTTATAATATTAAAAGTTAGCTACTTTAACTAGTTTTGTAGTGCTGACTAATGTATTAAAAGATCAAAAAAATTATATCTTTGTAAAATGATTTCTCAATTAGATATTTTTTATCAGCTTGTTCCATCCTTGAAAAAATCTGACTCTAACAAAAGAACCTCATATTTGATCAATAATTTTAAAATGTATTTGGCTTTCTGCCAGTGATGTCAGATGAGAGAGAGGGAAACTCACTTACTGGAGAGTGCACTAGGCTTCAAAGCGCAGTAGACCATGGTTTGCCCAGCTCTTGGGGCAATTACTTAATCTCTTTGAACAGTAGTTTCCTCAATTACAAAATGAGTATAATAATGTCTGCTCGTGAAGTCCATGTGAGGACTAAGTGCAATAACCGAAGTAAAACACGGCACAATTAGCGGCACATGGAGATTGCATAGTTGACAGCTCTTACTATTATGTAACTCCCACTTCTATTACAGCTACTCTGATTACCACGCAGTATGTTTTGGATTACTCACTAATCTGGGGAAATGTGTAGTCCCAGCATGAAAAAACAACAAATTGTTCCATTTGAGATCTCTTTTTTATTAATATTCATGTTTATGTTTTGGATAAAAACTTTCCAAATGATTTTGATTATTCCAAAATATTTCACTGACAATTGATCAAGCCTCTTGTATACACTGACTTATTTCTTATAAAGTTTTCCTTCTATGGATTATCAAATACTAAAATAGATGAAGGTTATATTAAATTGTTACTTACAATATCCTTTCACATCACCAAAGATTTGCTAATTTTTAAAAATTATCTAAATATTCTGTCAGAGAGAAATCTAACATAAAAAAGGCTTTTGGGGCACCTGGGTGGCTCAGTCAGTTAAGCATTGGACTCTTAATTTTGGCTCCGGTCATGATCTCAGGGTCGTGAGATTGAGCCCCGCAACAGGCTCTGTATTAGGCATGGAGCCTGCTTAAGATTCCTTCCTTCTCCTTCTCCCTTTGCCCTCTCCCCCAAACTCTCTCTCAGAAAAACAACCAACCAACCAAACAAAAACAAAAAACAAAAAGACAAACGAACAGAAAGCCTTTCTTAGCTGGGAGTGAGGGGAAGAGACATGTATTATATGGAGAGAAGTCATGTTTTATATAGAATGAAACAAACAGAAACAGACATTTAAAAATCTGAACATCATGCATCCATTCAAAAGACTATTTAGACATACTCCCCGAAATGATTAGTTATCAGCAAAAATAAAATGATAGAACTAGTTAAAAGAACTAAAAGAGATACTACTCAACAGTGATAATCTGTGATTACAGATAAATTAACATCTAAGTTTTAAATACAATTACCAGCTGTGAAAGTAATAATGACCTGAGTAATATTTTTGAAACACCTTAAAGGAATTGTATAAATCAGAAATTTTTTCTTATTTTTAGCATATAAATGATACAGTATTTTGAAGGCAATATCAAATGGCATTTATGTATATAAAGTATATTCTGGAAATTATGATGTTATTATTAATTAAAACTATTGTATTTTATTAATTCCATCCTGGAATCTTTAGAGATCCCACACTTGTGAAAAGAAATCTCATTACTCATTATTCAACCTACATCAGATGCAAATCATTATGTCATGGTTAAGACATATCTACTTTATATTCAATCCATTTCTAATAGAAGCCAATTTAGAAAAAATTGTTGAGAGTGCTTGTTTTGGTAGAAAATAGAATTTGATGTGCGATAGGATTGGTATAAGTTATTTCTAAATAATGCTGCCATACTAATTAGAATAGCACTATTATTGTTCAAATTATCCATTATGCCATTTTTTAAATAATTAAACAACTCACATTTTTCTGAAATCAACCTGGAAAAAAAGTTTCACATACGAATTATCAAAAAAGTAAGTTTTTCCCTTAAAATAAAATTTTCATAAGATATGCTAAGTGCTTAAGTTCTCTCTTTTACAGGCACATGGTACAAGTTCATCTTATTTTTGATGATGTGCTAGCAGTTCCACTATTCCACTGGGGTGCAATCTTCTATGGAAAGAACTATTGAAATCTAGAGTTTATGTCCACACAATCCAAGCTTCCCCATAGCTGTGCTTTGAAATTCCTTATGCTCATGAGATTCTCTCTCATTTTCATCTCATTGACAGTTTTTACCTCTCAGGGACACATGCTTACCTGTAGAATTCTCTTGCTCACCCTTTCATGTGTTTTATTTAGTGATATGAGAGAAAAACCATATGACTAAGCATATAAAAATTTGTTCAAAAAACAAAGAGAATCTAAATGGCACCCAGAGAGCTTTCTCTCTAAAAACTGGTACATTAATGAGAGGAACTATAGTGTTTGCTTTAGCTATAATTTCTGCCTGCCTAAAGGTTATTGACTGGGTTTGTGATAGTCAAAATAATATATTGGATTTCTGGAGAAACCTGTATCCAGAAAGTTCTATAATTATTGGGGCCAATTTTATTAATTTTAGGACATCTCTGACTGATCCATTCAAATATGTACTTACTCTTTCTCTCTACTTGTGCAGTCTCCTCCCAGTCACGATTCTCTTCTCTTCTACTTTTGCTGGTAGAAGTCATCCAGGGTAAGGGAAGGGAAAATCTGCTTTCGAATAACCATTAATTGTGTAAATTCACTTAACAATTTCATGGAAATTTGCATAATACTTGGATTTGTAAAAAACTAATTCAGGATACTACTGAAAAGACAACATGACGCACTTCCTGTACTCCTATTTAGTAGAAATTTCATTGTAAATTAATGAAAAATATAACTCTTAAAATTATGATTTCATTAAAATGAATTTTTTCCTCCATTTTGCCAATCCCAGAAGATCTTCTTTGCACTCCCCTTGTTGAACAGCACCAGTTACACCATGAGCATCTTTAGGGCAGTAATTATATTTTTTAACATCTGTCATCTTATTAATTTCATGAGTGAATAAACGTAAAAAATTTAAGCCTTATAAATATTTTTTATTCTGAATAAGTTGGCATAAGAGTTGTAAGGCAAGAACACGTGGTTTTACAGAGTTTCAAATATTAAAATAGAACAGTATTAAGAAAAGATGTTTTTTCGGAAGTACATTATATTCTCTTACAACTTTCTGGATTCCTGTTGTATTTCTACTTATATTTTAGGTGGTATTGTCTATTTTGAAGCATTTTTCCTCACTACTTATGAAATATCAAAATTTGATTAAATGTCACTGGTAAGAGGTCGTTAATTAGTATGACTTTCTCCAACTTTCTCAATAATTTCTGTCACTCATCTGCAACAGCAAGATACTATTTCTGCCCTCTTTTGTTGTGGTAAAGGCACACACGTAACCAAATTTTGCAAGGAGGCCTTCACTCAGCGAGGAACCATAAACCTGAACAATAAAAAAAAACTAAAAATAAAACTGATAAATTACTATAAAACAAGAAACGTATAATGAGCTATCTTGATTTATGGTATCCACTTCCATTTCACATGAGCAATCTGTCTTAATACATACTACAAAGCCTTGCATCTGCTTTATTAAGTAGTACATTTCACGTTTGCCTATTCTAAAAGGGAAAGGCAGTATCTGGGTAATGTAGCAGATCCTTTCTGTTTAGCAGAAGGCAAACTTTAAACAAACTTTAAAGGGTCAAAAGAAAAAGTACTGTTTGCTTTGTATTACTGCCCTAAGTAGTAATCACAATTTATATAGCAGCAGTCATGTAATCAGACTTTGGAGATTTAGAAAAATGTGGTCTACATTGGTTGTTTATGTATATATTAATATTCTTTCCCCAGAAATCTAATTACTAAATACAATTAATAGAATATTATTTTTCTGTATTTTATATAGATTTATGTAAATGTTTATGAAATTATCTGCTAATCTAGAGACACTATTATTCAGTAGAAAACAATTGTATTGATCACATCCAACAAACATGAGCTTTTTCCAGCTAGATTTTGTTACCTCTTTTGTCAAAGAGTTTAGAACGGGTCTCTAGTGTCCTTACTATGAATGCCACTTGCCTATGTAGCACATCTATCAGAATGAGCTGAAATTATCTGTATAGCAAATATACTTCAGTGCTTACAGTTTAATGTCTTATCTGATCTTTGATACAAAGGTGTAAAATAAGTAGGAGGTCGTATTACTTGATTTTTTTTTTCCATATGAAAGCTAAAGGTCAAATAAGGTTAAGTACCTCAACTCATTTAAAGAGTTAATTAGTAGCAGAAGGAGGGCAAGAACCCAGAACTCTAAAATTTAAGTCTTTATCTGTTTCCAGACTCCAAGGAATAATAAGAATGGGAAGGATAATTAAGAAAGTTACCAAAGATTTAGGCCTACAATAATCTAATTTGATTCTTAGTAAATAAAGAAAGACAGAAACTTCAGCAGCTTTGTTCCAAGTATTTGATTTTTAATTATGAGTTGGGAAGCAACTCACAGTGAATTTAAAGGATTGCTTCATTTCAGGTCATTCTGACTTCATTCAAAGATTTTGTATTGTCAATTCTAATAAGGTTGTTTGTATTGTTTTGATGGTTAATTTAAAAAATCTTAAGAGAACCGAAAAGTTTTATTTACCAAGAAGAAAATTTAACTGAATCTTATTTATTATGAAATCCTTCTTTTAGATTAAGCAACATTACACCATTTTAACCTAAGAACACTCAGAAAGTTGTCAATAAGTTATTATCATTGCTTGATACCAAGCAGAATATATATCGATAGGCAGATGTAGATATAGATTAGTTGATACATACAGATTGCCTGATATCTATAAAGAGATACTAACTGATATATGTGTATCAGTTGAAAATGCAAGTGCTTTGTTTCTATCTACTTTGTAACTCTCATTAGGTAAACCTATAAGCTAGCAAAAACAAAATAGCTGAAAATAAAACAATATGCTTAATAATATCTTACAGGTCTTTTCTTGTTTTGACGGTTAATTCTCAGAAAGGGAGCACATATTGAGAAACAAGGATTTCTCTCAGTGTTCCATCTATTTTATTCCAGTGGTTCTCAACAAAGGGATTTTTAGCATCCCTGTGACAGTGGCAATGTCTAGACACTTTTGGTTGTCATTACTGGTGGGTTAGTACTGCACGTAGTAGGTAGAAATCAGGGATGCTGCTAAATATCCCACAATGCATTCAACAGCCTTAAATGTCAATAGTGTGGAGAAAAGGAACCCTGATCTATTCAAACAGGTTTCTTATTGTGGGTTACAAGTGAGATGGATTCACATAACCTAAATAATTAGACAGGTCTGCTTCACAGCCATGTCATGATTTCTAAGTTAAACAGCTGTACCCAACTATATACAAAGTTGTTCAATGGGAAAATAAACCAGTAACAGTTCCCTTGGCACAAATACTGTCATTTTGATGGTTGAATGTACATGATTTTTCTTTTAGGATTCAATCCAACATTAGTGATTTGAGATCTTGCACCAGCTTAGCAAAACAAAAGCCAAACAAGTTTTTCACTGATTTTAACCTGCAGAACTTAATTTTGAGTTTCTCTGTCATTTGAAACCAAATATAAAATAATAGTAATAATAAAATACCCATTGAAATAATTTCCCTCACTTACTTCTGATTTCTTTTATTAGTGAACATGAAAATAGTAGCCATCTGGACTGAAAAAGCAAATAACAGCATTTCCTATTTCTAAAAGAAATAAGCAATAACCATAAGCCTGAAGAAATAAAATTCATCAGATTTTCTCCCCTATTGCTTGAGCCTAGGGAAACAGTGACAGGCTGACAAGTCTGAGATATGAACATAAACTTTGGTTGTGATTTAATAATAATAAAAAAATTTTATTTTACTTTTTACTTCAGTTCATTAATATTTTTAATTTGCACACTGCCAAAAGCATGATGCTCTCTTTCAGTCAAAAACAAATTAAACCCGCAGGGAAGGAGAAATACTAACCCATGAGAAAAGGTTCCTTCCTCAGCTTGTCAAAAAAGGCATTCCAAACCCATGAGAAAAGGTTCCTTCCTCAGCTTGTCAAAAAAGGCATTCCAAACTATTTGACAGCAAATCTCTCCCAGATAACACACCTATTCTGTGATGTATCACCATTTTTTTTAACATATATGTATCAGACACTACAATAGCTTATTATATGAATTAGGATGACTTTTTTTTTTAGTTTCGTTTATCTAGTTGGTGCCAAACAAAGCAAATGTTCTGCTACATCTGAGCACTTGAAAGCCAGTAACATAACAAAAGAAGCTTAAAAATGCATTAAAAATAATCTACTACCTAACTTAACTTTAAAAATCTATAAAACATTGTTTTATGGTGTTTATTGTTTTTCATACAAGGTTATATGATTGCTGTAGTGACACAAAGAACTGGAAAGATGAAGTCTATGATGGATGAGGAATACACGATACACTAATGAAACATTCATTTGCTAAATTAACCACTAATCTTCTTGTTCAATTTGACTTGCTCAGGTCCCTGAAAAATAATCCTAATGGTCATCACTCATTAAGCCATGAACAAACTTTTAAATAAAATATTTGTAAATGGGCAAGCTTTTTTTACTTGGTAAATGATCCATTACACTGATGTCCACATTTGGTACTTAAGAAATGCAGCTTGTTTCTGCCTGATAATATCAGACATTATTCTTTTTATTTATTTTGTTATTCTTTGTCTAAGAACAAAGCATCAAAGACATAAATTCTTCTTGTATGTTATTGAAATGAGATAGAATCTAACACCAAAGAAATTTTAGGTGGGGAAAGGAGATCATAGTTCTGATCCTTCAGGAATAACGAGATAAGATGGATCAAAATATCACTAGTCATTTTAGATCTCTAGACCTCATGCTACACATTAGGAAAGACAGAAAGAAATGTGAGTCAAACTGCTGTCCTTGGTTACCTACAGAGTAGAAGTATCATAAGCAACCAGGCAAAAATTATTAACAATAGATTACGCCATGTGCAAAATGCAGCATCCAAACCATATACTAATGGTAATTAAAGTCCAGGAGAGATTAATTTCTGACATTTTAAGGCATAACAGGAGAACTAAAATTGAGCTGGCCCATGAACAGATGGGTCACTTTAGAAAAATAAGTGCAGAGCTTCCTGAAACACAGTTTCGAGAGAGATGAGAGGATTACATAGGCTGTTCCATTCATGCTGCTTTCTTCTTCATTTTTAAACTATTTTTTAATGGCAGGTTTCCCATAGCAAAGAATAAATTTATCTTACATTCTACACAGTCTTCAGGAATTCTGGTATGCAGACCATTGATAAGACACTTTATCCCATCAAGTGGGATTGTGGTGTTTTCTGCTGCCCTGGGAGCTACTGCAAAAGTTCATGCTGGACCTGGGTCCTTTATTGACAGAGCCAGCAGCTGTGAATGTTCTAAATTGAAGGACAGCAGAACAAGTAACAGAACTGTGAGAGGAGAAGCAGCACATGGCAGAGGCAATGGGAGGTGCTTGCCACAGCCACCATCTTACCAAGGCACATTCATGCTCTTTTCATCACCAGAACAGAGAGAAACACAAGAAAAGAATATTAGAACACATCTTCAGTAAGATGTTGTAAGATTTCACTAAAATTAGGGCTACTTGTCTCCATTTTTGTAAGTTGGAGCTTTTGTGAAGCTTAGTTTCATAGACTTCCTCATTAATCAGGGGATTTCTTCTCTGAAATTGTGTCTCTACATTATAAGTGCTGGTACACTCAAAAGAATTTCCTAGAAGGTAGATTACCCTCCCTACTTCTAGCCACCAGGCAAGCTGAACTTTTACTTGTCTAAGTTTCACATTCAAAATAGAATGTCTTGTGCCTGAAGTCATGTTTGCAGATACATAATGGCGTAATAGGACAAATATATCTTTTAAAACAGGGGCTCCATTTGAGAAAAAAAAATACTGAATACAAATTGCTAAATATAAAAAATAAGGGTTACAGATTTGCCTCACTGGAGCTTCCTTTCAAACGTTAAGATGAAGTTTCATTTTTTACCCCTAATTGGTAAGATTGCTACTCTTACTAGAGGGCTACTGTATATTTTGTCTCATAACAACTTTTTCAAAGGAAGATTATTGAGTTAATATATTGTTGCACAGTAATATGAAAAAGTGCTCTGCTAAATCATTGCAATACTAAATGCTATTGAAAAATCAAGCTAAATGTTGCAAGGGTTGACTTGGGTTCTGTCCAGAGTCATAAAATTCTGGGGAAATGTGAGATAACTTTAAGAGCTCTTATTATAGGCATGAAACATATTTTGGCATATGAATATTTTTAAAATGGAAATTCTAATGACCATAAGAATACTATTTCATTAGTTTAAATCAGTGAGTGAAATATTGATAACACAGTAATGGAATTGAGACCATTAGCTAATTTTTTGCCAAAAAATTAAAGCTATATTTTTGGCATGCGTTGCAACAAAACTAATTCAGATTAATCTAAAATAAAATTGAAATAAATAAACACTCTAAAAATACCAAAAGAGAATATAGTGAGTTATAGAATAGTGAGTGAGTATAGAATTTTGAAACGAGGAAAAGTCTTTTAAACATGATATGAAAACTAAAAACCATAAAGGAAACAGCTGGTAAATTTAACTACATAAAAATTCTGAGTGGCAAAACACATTATAAATGCAGTTGAAAAATAAGACATAAATCTCCAAGTATTTTAAAGAATTTTTATAAAATTCTATTGGAAAATGGGCAAGAAATGTGAACAATTCACACACACACACACACACACACACAGATTATACCTTTCAAAGTCTAAAATTGTACTTGACCTCTTTCCAGCAATCCCACTTTTTAAGATTCATTCCTGTAAAAATATTTTTTGCAGGAGCAACTAAACATATAAAGCAAATATTAACAAACCTAAAGGGAGAAATAGTAATATAATAATAATAGGGGACTTTAATGTCTTGTTTTCATCAATGGAGAGATCATTCATACAGACAATCAATAAGGAAACATGAGCCTTAAATGACACATCAGACCAGAAGAAATAAACACACACACATATGCACAAACACACACACATATACATACATAACTACACATACATGTATATATATTCAACAGAATATACATTGTTCTCAAGTACATATGGAACTTCTCCAAA
Organism: Ursus maritimus; assembly: GCF_017311325.1. Taxonomy (NCBI): domain Eukaryota; kingdom Metazoa; phylum Chordata; class Mammalia; order Carnivora; family Ursidae; genus Ursus; species Ursus maritimus. The sequence goes on from NW_024424119.1 coordinate 3,703,511, forward strand.
ATACACCATATGTTAGGCCACAAAGAAGTCTTATTAAATTTATGATGAAAATTGTATCAAGTATTTTTTCCAACCACAATGGTATGAAACTAGAAATCAATTACTAGGCGAAAACTAGAAAATTCATGAATATGTGGAGGTTAAACAACAGACTAGTAACCAAGGAGTTAAAGAACAAATCAAAAGAGAAATCCAAAAATATCTGGAGACAAATAAAAATGAGAATGCAACATAACAAATCTATGGGATACAGCAAAAGCAGTTCTAAGTTCAGAACAATAAGTGCCTACCTCAAGAAACAAGATAGCTCAAATAAAAAACCTAACTTTACATCTCAAGGAAATAGGTAAAGAAAAACAAACAGAGCCTAAAGTTAGTAGAAGAAAGGAAATAACAAAGAGTAGAAAATAAATGAAATAGCAACTAAAACGTCAGTGGAAAATATCAATGAAACTAAGTGTTGGTTCTTTGAAAAGATAAACAAAATCGGCAAACATTTAGCTAGACTTAGAAAGAAAAAGAGGGGATTCAAATAAATAAAATCAGAAATGAAAGAGGAGGCATTACAACTGATACCTTAGAAATACAAAGGTTCATAAAAGACTACTAAGAGCAAATTGAATGTCAAGAAGTTGGACAACCTGGAAGAAATGAATAAATTCCCAAAAACCTTCAACCTACTAAAATTGAGTCATGAAGAAACAGAAAATGTGACTGGGATAATTACCAATAAGGGGATTGAATCAGTAATCAAAAACCTCCCAACAAATGGAAGTCCAAAACCAGAACACTCCACTGGTGAATTCTACCAAATATTCAAAAGAGATTTAATACTAAACCTACTTAAAATGTTCCAAAATCAGAAGAAAAGGGAGCACATCCAAACTCATTTTATGAGATCAGCATTAACCTGATACCAAAACCAGACAAGGATGCCACAAGAAAAGGAAATTATGGGCCAGTATCCCTAATGAACATAAATGCAAAATCCTCTACAAAATATTAATAAACTGAATTCAACAATACATCAAAAGGATCATATATCCTGATCAAGAGGGTATGCAAGGATGGTTCAACATTGGCAAATCAATCAACATGACACACCACATTAACAAAATGAAGGATAAAAATCATATAATCATCTCAATAGATGCAGAAAAAGCATTTTATAAAATTCAACACCCATTTACAATAAAATCTCTCAACAAAGTAGGTATAGAGGGAATGTACCTCTACATATTAACAACAATTATGACAAGCCTGCAGTTAACCTCATACCCATGGGTGAAATGCTGAAATCTTTTCCTCTAAGATCAGAAAAAAGACAAGGATGCCCACTCTTGACACTGTTATTCAACATAGTATTGGAAGTCCTAGCCAGAGAAATTAGTCAAGAAAAGAAATAAAAAACATCCAAAGCAGAAAAGAAGTATAATTGTCACTATTTGCAGATGACTTCTATATACAGAAAACCCTAAAGACCACCAAAAAACTTCAAATAATCAGTGAATTTAGTGAAGTTGCATGATACAATATCAATATACAAAATCTGTTGCATTTCTATACACTGATAATGAACTATCAGAAAGAGATTAAGAAAACAATATCATTTACAATGTCATTAAAAGAATAAAATACTTAGAAATAAATTTAACAGAGGAGAATGACTTGTAAACTAAAACCTATAAGACACTGGTGAAAGAAATAGAAGACAACACAAATACCTGGAAAAATATTTTGTGTTTATTGATTGGAAGAAGTAATATTTTTATTTTTGTTTTAAAGATTTTATTTATTTATTCAACAGAGATAGAGACAGCCAGCGAGAGAGGGAACACAAGCAGGAGGAGTGGGAGAGGAAGAAGCAGGCTCATAGTGGAAGAGCCTGATGTGGGACTCAATCCCATAACGCCGGGATCACACCCTGAGCCGAAGGCAGACGCTTAACCGCTGTGCCACCCAGGCGCCCCGGAAGAAGTAATATTTTTAGAATGTCCACACCACCCAGGGCAATCTACAGATTCAATGCAAATCCTTATCAAAATTCTAATGACATTTTCCACAGAAATAGAACAAACAATTCTAAAATTTGTATGGTACCACAAAAAAACCCAAAATAGTCAAGCAATCTTAAGTCAAAGAGCAAAGCTGGAGACATCACACTCTCTGATTTCAAACTATTACAAATCTTTAGTAATTGAAACAACATGGTATTCACATAAAAACAGACACATAGATCAATGAAACAGTATAAAGAATCATAAATAAGCTCGTGTATATACGGTCAATTAACTTACGACAAAGGAGCCAAGTATATACTATGGGGGAATGGTGTCTCTTAAAAACCATTAAATGATGTTGGGAAAACTGGGCAGCCACAATGTAAAAGAATAAAACTGTACTACTACCTTACATTATACATTCAAAATGGATTAAAGACTCAACTGTAGAACCTGAAACCATAAAATCCCTGGAAGAAAACATAGATGGTAAGCTCTTTGATATCAGTCTTGGTGATGACTTTTGAATTTGACACCAAAAGCAAAAGTACATACATGACATTCTATGAAACCAAAAAGCTTTTGCACGGTAAAGGCAACCACAATCCACCAAATGAGAGAAAATAACTGCAAATCATATATCTGATAAGGGCTAATATCTAAATTACATAAAGAACTCATACAACTCAATAGCAAAACAAACAACCCAATTTAAAAATGGGCCAAGAACCAGAATTGACAATTTTCCAAAGACGGCATCCAGATGTCCAACCGGTAAATGAAAAAGTACTCAACCTGACTAATCATCAGGGAAGTGCAAATCAAAACCACAACGAGATACCCCTTCATACCTGTTAGAACGGCCATTATAAAAAAGATAAGAAATACCGGGTGTTGGGAAGAATGTGGAGAAAAGGGAACCTTTGTGCACTGCTGGTGGGAATGTAAATTGGCACAGCCATTAGGGAGTTTCCTCAAAAATTTAAAAAACAGAGCTACCATACGAACTACCATATAATCCAGCTATTCCAATCCTGGTTATTTATCTAAAAACAATGAAAACACTATGTTGAAGAAATATCTGCACCTTTAGTTGATAATAGCATTATTTACAATAGCCAAGGTATGTAAACACCTACACGTCCATCAATGAACAAATAGATGAAAACATGGTGTGTATATATAACGGAATATTATTCAGCCAAAAAGGAGGCAGTCCTGGGATTTGCAACACAATGGAGACACCTTGAGGGAATTACGCTAAGTAAAATAAGTCAACAAAGAAAGAAATACCATATGACCTCATTCATAAATGTAATCTTAAAAAAAAATCTGAGTTCATAGATACAGAGAATAGACTGGTGGTCGCTAGAGGTGGGGCAGAGATAGTTGAATGGGTGAAGGAGGTCAAAAGATTCAAACTTCCAATTATAAATAAATCATAGGAATGTTATATATAGCATGGTGACTATAGTTAATACTGTATTGCATATTGTAAAATCGCTGAGAATAAATCATAAAAGTTCTCAATAAAAGAAAAAATCTAACTATGTGTGGTGACCGATGTTAATTAGACTTATTGTGGTGATCACTTTGTAATGTATACAAATGCCAAATTATTGTGTTGTACACCTGAAACTAACATAATATTATGTCAATTATGCCTCAATTAAACTTTTTTCAAGGGCATGTAGATCATGTAAAATTATTTTCGGTAAATATTATTAATAATAGCAAAACTTGGAAGCATACTATGATAGACTGTAATATTATTTATTACGGGCTTTGGTATCAGGGAGGAAGCACGTAGTTAAAGAGACATTTGAGAAATCTGAGATGAAAGACTGAAGAATGAGTGAAGCTAATATTTGTAAAGTCTTCCAGGTCTTCCAGGTGAGGGTGATGGGGGTGGAGAGCAAGATCTAAAGGTAAACACTTTCAGAAAACAATGTGACTGTTGAGTTTAACAGATGTCATCTAACAGGGTAGATGCTTCAGGACATGGTATCAAGGTATTGAGATTGAGTCCTTCGTCAGCCTCCAAACTCTGCAGGGAGTCTGCCTCATAGTCTTTCACTCTCCCTCATCCCCTCCCCCTACTCTCTTTCTCTCTCTCTCTCATAAATAAATAAATAAATAAATAAATAAATAAATAAATAAATCTTTTTTTTTAAATGACGATGAGGTGGTAATGAGGGACGGATTGAACATAAGGCAGGATTAAGAGTATTTAGTACATTGTAATTTATATTTTTGTCATGTATATGTTACTGCTGTGACTTTTGTGTGTGCGTGTGCCACTTCTAAGAGAAAGAAGAAAGTATAGGCAATGCTAATTCACTTTCTACAATACTTAGAGATCTATCGAGAAGAAATAAGAACACCTTGAGTTTACTTTGAATCTTCATCCTGATACCTGGGTGTCTTTGGGCAAATTACTTTGTCTCTGGATTTTAGCTTCTTCATAGTTAAAATGTGATGTTTTGATTACATTCTTCTATGGGTGTGCACACATTTTACTGTACTATAATTTATAGGTTGTTTTCCATACTATACTGTGGGCAGTTTGAAGGAAGGCAGTATATGTTTCAACTGTAAATCCTTTGAGTTTGACACTGTTTGGCACAAAGTAAAAACTCTTTATATGTCTGTTAAGTTGACTTATGCTGATTATCTGACTTCTAAGTCCTTGCACAGATGACATATTATTAGTGATGTCTCTATAATTCCATAGCATCAATGATAAAAAGTTATATCAATGCCTTGGTTGGAGCTGTAAAATAACACATGAGAAATATATTCTAGACAAAGAAAAGAATGAATGGACACTCTGGTTCATTTGTAGAATCAAAGTACAAACACCTGTTTCTGATAAAGCTAAAAAGGTAGAATATACCATAATTAAATCCATGTAAATCCTCAACTTCAGAAAGAATCTAGATACAAATTCTGGCTGTATAGATGGAGAAAAGAAGACATCGCAATATTAAGAGAATGTTTTCATTTATAAAAATGAGCTCTTTCACCTCAAATTGAAAAGAAAATTTTAAAACCCTATTCCAAACAGATGTGAAACAGAGAATTGAAGGGCTGAAGACTGTTGTGAAAAGTAATTTTCACAAAATTTGTAATTCTATATAAAATCAAGTACTTTAATAGCCGAATGAGTCGTAATAAACTTTTTAATGAGCTCACCTTTTAAAATAAAAATGTATAAAACTCACTCATTTTGTTTACATTATTTTTGTGGCCATTTCAACCAAGATCTTATAAGTTTAGTTTTGAAAACAACAAAAATGGAAGGAGTGATTTAGAACTAAGGTGCCTTGTGATCCCAGGGGAAAGTTTTACCATGAATATAAGCAGCACTTATTCCTTAACTGCAGTCCTGGAAGCCTTTGACAATTTAGAGGGAAGAGGTGACAAGCCAGTTTTCTGTACGATAGATGGAAGCAATTAATCTTGGCATGATAAACCCTTCCTTTTGGATTATCAGGCACTCTATAAAAAAAGAATATGGGAACATATGAACTACATGATACTTCCATCTGTAATACTCTCACAATAAAAAGTATATATTGTTGGATTCAAACTAAACTAGTAATGGAAAGATGTGAAACAAAAAATCCAATTTTTTTCCCAAGTAAATTTTGAGAATAAATTATAATCATCTCTAACTTCCCAGAAAATACCTTTTTCATAAGATTCCTTTAGGAATTAAGCATTGGTGTCAAACCATGTCCAGTTCAACGAACTTTGACCTTTGCTATTATGAAAAAAATGGAAGAAAATAGTATACATTTTATAGAAAAAATGCTACTTGAGTCTGTCAAAGAGTAAGTATAAATACAAGATAAATACTTGAGTTATTCACTGGCATTCTTTAAAGAACGCATGCCAACATATTTTATTTTCTAAGAGAAAATAACTGCAAAGCTGAGTATAAAACAAGATCAACATTCAAGACAAAATGACATCATGCTGTTGGGATTTTCATGTTCAATTCTACATGAACTTTGTCGAAAATTTAAGAAGTCATCTTGTAACTGTTTACCTAGATGCAAAGATGGAGAAGAGGTGAGGCTTTTCATCCAAAATAGATTTCCAGAGTTGGAAATAGATTGGAAATAATTTATACACAGACTCATTTCACAGATGAGAAAACTGAGATCTGGAGATTTAAATTGTTTGTCATTAAGTCACACACAAGAAGTCAGTAGAACTGGTCTACAACTCAATCTCAAGGAGCACGAAGATGTTCCTGGAGCACAAGATTGTTTCCATAGGCATATTTTTTTCAAACTAATAATAAATCATCTGCTCTTTTAAATTTGAGTTTCCTTAAGGATACAAAGGTAAAAATCTTTTTTTTTTTTTAAAGATTTTATTTATTTATGTGACAGAGAGACAGCCAGCGAGAGAGGGAACACAGCAGGGGGAGTGGGAGAGGAAGAAGCAGGCTCATAGCGGAAGAGCCTGATGTGGGACTCGATCCCGGATCGCCAGGATCACGCCCTGAGCCGAAGGCAAACGCTTTAACGACTGTGCTACCCAGGCGCCCCCAAAGGTAAAAATCTTAAATCAGGACACACAGAGGACATTTGGCCAGTGTACTAAACATATATAGAATGGCGGTGCATTGCTTTGAATTAAAAGTTATTAGAATAATCCTCAAAGAAGATATTTAAAGTTTGCTTAATACATTTAAAAATTATAAAGTATATGCTAAAGTCCTGCTGTGTGGTCAAAATAAATATTGTAAAATAATAATAGCCTAAGTAAAGTCCCTAAAAATGATGCTGCTAAATGTGACAACTGGAAAAGACAGGATAAGACTACACTACGTTTAATGAGAAAAAAGTTATTCTTACTTCCTAATAGAAATTAGAACAAAACCATGCCACAATGAGACTGAATTATGTGCCTTTATTCTGCATGGAATACATGTTTGACCATGAGAAAGGTGATCTCTCTTCTATCAGAACAGAAATTTTATCTTGATATCCTAGACTTGGCAATAGAAAAAGACTATTTTGCTAAAAGGAGTGATATTACTAAGGAAGTTAGATATACAACTTCACCAATGTCTTTAAAGTCTGACTTTAGGATTCTGGAATGATGATGCCATGCACTTTTTTTTAATTGAAGTATAGTTGATGTATCAATATCAATGATGTCACACATTTCAAAGAGAATTTCAATTCTCCCCAGTGGAATTTTTAAAGAGATGGACACAGGCGGTACAATTTCTTACCTAAACCTCAGTTGTTTGCCACTAAATCATTTCTGTGTTCATTGGAAGAGTACATTAATTGAAATAGTACCAGAATTATAGTACAGAACCATTTTAATGCACTGGAATGCAGACTGAACAGTCAGGAGCAAAGACACAGAAAACAACTAAAATCTGAGCTCCTTTATAAAAATTTGAGCTGTGAATACCAATCAAGACTTTTATACATACAATTTGAAAAACAGTTTTGCTCATTCCTAAAAGAAGATTTGCAGGAGTATTAGTGAGGGAGGCTTATCAGACATTTTTTCCTTCAGTTTTAATATAGTCCCTTGACTCAGGTTTCTTGATTTTCTTTTCAGTAGAAAGTATTTATAATTATTCAGATATAAGTTGATAGAACAAAATGTCCAAATTTTCTTTTTTGGGGGGAATGAAATGTTTGCGTTTTTGAGACAAATATTTTTGTGAAAATTAATGGCACACTTCAGTACTTCAGGAAGTTACAGGGAAGTCTTTTAAGAGAATTATTCTTTCAAAATTTAAACACTCAAAACATAACTTGACCATACATGTAATAATTGGAAGTACTATTCTAAGTTTTTCTTAACAGGAGATTTCTTTTTAAAAGGCAGATGACTTCAGGAGAACCATACAAAATTAGAGCTAGAACCCAAGCAATCCAGTGTTTTGAGTAATACAGCAACTACATAGCTACCTAAGTATGAAACATGATTTATTTGACTTGGTAGAGTTTTAGGTTAGAAGAAGAAAACCTGCACTATGGCTTATGGACCACTTGTATATCTATTTAACAGAGCATTGCCGTGTCATATAATACCAAGAAAACATTATTCCAGAATTAATCTTCTATTATGATCCTTCTCAGAAATCTCCTTAGTTTTATCAATTCAATCTTAACCAAAAACATCTTCACTCTCAGAGATCCATATGAGAACACTGCCATTTTCACACATTTGTACCAAGCCTCTGCATTCTGTAGGTAGGAACCAGTACACATGTCCAGGTTATAATGGATATCTCGGAAGCCAGGATAGAGGTTGAAGTGGGACTCTCGTTCTAGAGTAGGTAGCCTTTGGCAGGACACTGTAAAATCCTCCGTATTCATGCTGATTAACATAGCCCATTCGCCTAAAGCCCACCCACCTTGCCACGTATTAATGCTCAGTATCTTCAGCAAAATGCTATGATATTCTTTAAGCATTTTTAAAAATTCATTGTAATTGTCTATAAGGCTTATTGTAAAATTTTACTTAATAAAAAGCATATTAGAAAAGATCAAATGCAAATTCAAAGCAATTTTGGTGGTTGTGGCAAAAAGCAAACTAATATACATTTCAAAAACACAAATGCATATGTATGACATCGTACATGGCTGAAAAGTAGCGGTCATTTGGCGATGCTGTTTTCTTTTCTTTTTTTAAAGATTTTATTTGTTTATTTGACAGAGACAGAGATAGCACAAGCAGGGGGAAGAGGCAGAGGGAGAAGCAGGCCCCCCGCTGACCAGGGAGCCCAAGGTGGGGCTCAATCTCAGTACCCTGGGATCATGACCTAAACCAAACTCAGATACTTAACCTACTGAGCCACCCAGGCACCTGGAGATACTGCTTTCAATGTGTTATTAACAGAGCTACATTATTTGGTAGAAAGAATATTTAAATGAATAAGTAAAATATACATATTTGAGGACTAATCATCTAATTTGAAATATAAGATATAGACAAAGTAGTACATTCTATGTCAATGAAACAATAAAATAGGGAAAAGGTATTTATTTGACAGTGAATCGATACTTACAGGACAAACAAAAGCATATAAGGTCAGTATCAAAACTCTACGCTTACATTTTTTTCAGGAAAATTAAGCACATTGTAAATATTGCCTTTCTTTTATCTCATTTTTATTATCTTTTCATGTTTCCCTGTTCCTCTTCTATTTCTGAAATTGTGAAAGACATCTCCTACCATATGTCTCCCACTGACAATAAAACCAATCCAACAGCTAGAAAATAGTAATGACATATGCAAAGACCCTTTCGTATGCTTCAATATGTTTATGGGAAACTTTTCAAAGTATCTTTTTCTAATACTACAGTTTGTATTGCAGGAGTGGTTTTCAGGCTGGGACAAAGTGGAAATGATTGTCTTAGCATCTCTCTCACAAACAAAAGGAGGGGATGAGAAGTTAACAGTGCATCAGCTGCAAATCATAGAGCTTCCCTGTTATCACATGATATTTATTGGACAATGAGTCCAATGTTCTGAGTACTCCAAATAGAGGAAGTAACATGCCAGCACAGAGAATAATAAACATGGAGTGTATATAAATATATATATATTTAATATATATAAATGTATAATATATATAAAATTTATAATAATATAAATATATATATATTTTAAAAAATTTTAGGGTAGTATTTCTGTTTTGGTGAACGCCTGGAGCAGTACTGCTTGATTTAGTACAGCAGGCAAAAAAATCAAGCAGGGGACACATATGCTTGTGCACACGTGTGCTTAATTAACCACAAAATATTCTTTCAATGTATTAGTACTAAGATAGAGAAGATAATGCCAGTAGATTTATTAGAATCTTTATTTAAATTGTTTTCACAAAAGCATTTATTAATATTCTATGTCAGGTGAGAGTGCCTGGAAAGTAGGTAAGCTAACTTTCCACTAAAAGGACACTTATCCATGTGGTCTGATTATTGACTCCAGGAGAGTCCAACTAAGGGTTGTGTCTTGCAAGTATGTGAGTCCTATGCCACTCTGAGGAGCTAACTACTAATATGAAATAAATTTACTCAGTGTTAAGGAAATATGTTTAAAAACTAATAGTCTCCCAAAAATGGAATGTGCTGCCTTACAAAGGTCTCCTGAACTCAGACACAAGGTTAATAGAAATTGTTGAAAGCATGTAACACCAAAGTCAGACTGAAGTCCAGATGTAATAACTCTGATTCTTAAGAGTTGAATAAATATTATAGAGGTAAATTTTAATGTCCCACAACTATTTTAGAGGCTATTAATGATTGGCATGAAATACTTCAAGAGGCATACTTTGTTGTGCTCCATTCCATAGTACTACATCTAAATTCTTTCAGTTCCGGCTAATTATATACAATTATTTTTGATCTCCAGTCCTGCGTGTGAAGAAAAGGGGTTATATTTAATTAATTTGCTGTTGTAAAAATGTTGCTGGAGGGCATGTTGGTGGCATTTAAATGAGTACATATCTTAAAAAGTAAAAATGAGAAAGCATATGGAGACTTCCACTATAAAAGGTAAAAAAAAAAAAAGAATAAGACATTAGACGGGGTGTTGTTTTAGGTCATTCCAAAAAAATAAATAAATAAATAAAGGCTGAATGTAGATTACTCTGATCACCACACCTTAATAAAATCATCTAAGACATGGAGAGTCTTTTTAACTTAAGAAAAAGGAAAGCATTGTTATATGGTCTTTCTATCCCTAAAGCCAGATAAGATTAAAGAACTAAAAGCATTATTACAAGGAAGTTGATCATCTTTCAACTGAAAGCAAACCATTTCAAAGTGAGATATATGTCTTGTATTTTTCCCTACTTTGTGTTTTTTGGTTCATCTAAAGATATTTGTTAAAAAAAAATAGCTGAATTTTATTAAATATTTTATTTATTTTTTTATTTTTTAAAGATTTTATTTATTTATTTGACAGAGAGACAGCCAGCGAGAGAGGGAACACAAGCAGGGGGGTGGGAGAGGAAGAAGCAGGCTCCCAGCTGAGGAGCCTGATGTGGGGCTCGATCCTAGAACGCCAGGATCACGCCCTGAGCCGAAGGCAGGCGCTTAACGACTGAGCCACCCAGGCACCCCTTATTAAATATTTTAGTACACATTTTCCTAAGACTATTATTTGGGGGCCTGTGTTACCTACTTTGCCAAGCAAAGATTACTTGGTGACCGGAGAGAACTATTTTAAAGTAAAAAGTAATTGCCAAAATATACCTTTAGAAACAGTCTCCAGATTTTAGAATCACCCAAAAATTATAATTCGCATTTTCCCAGAACTATTAGATTAGTTTGGGTAGATTTTTTGTTGCTATAATGAAACCAAATAAAAAAAAAAAAAAACACGTCAAAACACCCTCAGTGGCTTAAGACAAAATAACACTTCCTAGTCTCAGTTGGCTGTGGGACTGAAGGACTTGCCACAGCAGCTCTCTTTCATCGGTGAGTCCAAGATTCAGGATGAGCTCTTCTTATGGCCCCATTATTGCAAGCTGGTACCTCTTGTGCAGAAGCAGAGAGGCTAGAAAAGCACGTTCCCACTTTTCCTTAGCTAGAAGTAACCCCATGGCCCCACCAAACTGCGAGGTGGAAATATCATCTTCATGCTCAAGAGTGAAAGGAAACCCAGAGAGATGAGCACCAGGAACATGTCTCACACTATCCTTGCGGTTCCAATAACCTGTGTCCCAGCAAGGTAAAGGGAAACAATGCAAGGCCTAAAACAAAAGCTCAGAATTTTAAATAATACCAGTTTTTGAAAAGAAAAAAAAATGAGTAAAAGCAGCACAATTTTTCAGAACACATAAAATGATGATCCCTGAAGTCAGGGTCATGTCCTATTGTTTTTCTATCACCCAACCTCTATCAGACTGTTTGCATAGATAAATGACTCAAACTGTGAGGGGATGCATGGAGAAATGAATTGGCAGGAGTATGAATCTCTCCTTTGGTCTCTGGCCATATGATTTATGTATACTTCATGACAATTCACATCAGGAGAGAATACTAACAGTAAACAATTTTAGTAACAGTATATTGCTTTAAAATTTACAGAGTATCTTGATATACTTATTCAAACCTATGAGGTAGACATATGTGTGTGGTTTGTTCCCTTCAGTTTTCACATACAACCTAAGAAACTCACAAGATTTTATTTTATTTATATTTTAATGCCAAACATTTAATTTTCAAGGGGGGGTACTTTACAACATCAAGATATTTTGGCATATGTCAAAGAAATATTTTTAAACCCTCTATATTGAAGACAGCACTCAATTCCTGGAAGATGCAGTACTCCAGTTGAATAATTTATATTACTTCGAAGAAATTCCATGACTAATGCTAAGCACATGAGTGTAATTTGCAGGTTGCCTGTAATAGTGGTAAAAAAAAAATTCAGGATGGCCAAATTTACATAAAATTTGCACTAAAACCTGAGAACATGAATGAGAGATAAAGTATTCATTAATCACCATTGTTCAAATACAGAAAGATTATGTGGGTTTCCATAGATTCCGCTTTTGTTATTAATGACACAGGTATATTTCTATCATATATATGTACATATATATGTACATAGATATAGCTAGACATATATACATAAAAGATATATGAGATATATATGATATAAAAGATACACACACACACAATTTGGGCAGTCTGTAACAATTTTTCCCCTTTGGATTTAAAATAAGCAAGCTTTTCATCTTCTCAAATAACTGTGCAAGTACAAAAATTAAATCTCTTTTTAACCACTTATGTATCAACTTTCTAAAGACTACACATCAGGGTTATTATTCCAACACATGTAGAATTAAGTTTTATTAAAAGCTTACTGGGATAAGTTTTCTTTGAGAAGGCATATCAGTGAAGTCTTTGGAGTCCTAGGAATAGATTGAAATCTCAGTATTTTAATTTACTAAGTGATTACAGATGAAATAATTAACCTCTCTAACCCTTAGTATTCTTAGCTCTAAAATGGTGGCCAAAACGTATGACTCAAAGTATGATTGGAAGGTTGAAATAAGACTATGTAGAAAAAAACACCTAACCTAGCATCTGAAAAAAATGAATGCTTAAAAATATGAATTTCCTTCAACCGTACATAATTGTGCATATGTTATTATTCTGACCTCTTAAAAGGTCCAAACTCCAGGTGCAGAAAATAAAAGTTATGAATTGGAACAGATTGCTACAATTGCACACACAGATAAAAAATTCAGTGAATTGTAAGAATTAAACACATTATCTTACATAAGTGAAAAAATGCTGCAATACGATTTTCTGTAAATATTTTCAACTTCAATGTAGGCAATGTTAGCTCTTCTATATTGAAGTGAATTTTTATTGCTGGCCTTTAGTTCCAGAGTAAATATTTTTTTTAGCTTGAGAGTTATCATAATTGAATAGAGTATATTTTAATCTATTTACTTTGTAATAGATTGCGTATTATCACTTACAGTTCAGTACTATTCTGATTTGAATTTTACATTTATTTTCTTTTCTTTGAATTATACTCTAAAAAGAATTTTCTAGAATGAATCATATAATGCAGAATTTGTTTCAGGTAATACTATTTATCATCGTCCTTGTTCATATCACTTTCCTTTGAAAAGCATAATTGGACAGAAGAAAACAATTATAGAAATTAAATTTTAGGTTTGATCTTTATAAGTGTAGGTGAGACTAAATGAGTTAGTCAACTGAAAATATTTCCTGGAAAATATGAGACATAGAGAAACATGTTAGGTAAGCCATTGTAAACAACACAAAATGGCATTGTTCCCTCATTTACAAGCTTACAAAATTGCTGAGTAGAAAATACATAACAAAAGAACCTTATAGCATATGACAATATAAGGTAAAGAGCTGAAATTTGTGATCCCGAAAATAAAGAGTTTGGGGAGGGAAGATCAAGCTACAATATTTTTAAAAATGAAGACTCCCAGGAGAAAGTGAGAGTTGAACTACGCATTGAGGGATGAATAGAAAGCAGGTGTATGGGCAGATAGGGAAGATCACTCTGTTCACAGAAGCAGAAATGGTGACAGTGGGGGATGAGAAAGGAAAGAACTGAGTAATGTGACCGGCTTTGAGTTTCCTGGTTTGTACTCAAGGAAGACTGCTTTTGAATAAGTGTAGCGGGACTCCATTATATTTTACACAGCAGACGGGGGTGGGGGGAAGAACTTATAGGAAACACGGTGAGATACGTAAGTCTGGGAGTGCTGTTTTAGAATGAATCATCTATTTTATGAAACAGGGATTAGAAATGAGATGAATTACAAGATGGAAGAAAACCCAGAAGATAATGAATTGTGATGATCAGAATTGGGAAGAATACACTGCCAATTTAAATGAGGAAAGAATGTGGAATTAAGGTAAAGGATAATTACAGGGGAAAGTCCAATTCCACTAATATAAATAAGAAAAAAAAGTTTAGGTTTGGAAAAAATCCAGGAACTCTGGGATTTGTAATGCTGAACATGGGGACATGAAATTTCTGCTGCCTGTGAGACCCACCAAGTGTCTCCTCCTTCCCAACAAATGCTTAAGCAAAGCTTCCCATTTGCGTAAAGTACTGAAGGGATGGGAGGCTAATCTTCATTCTCGTCCTGAGAATAACTAGTGGCTAAGAATGTGATCAGGACTTGTACAAATTCCTAAGGAAAAAATACAAACTTCAAGATACTGTTGCTCCTGCTTATGGCTAAATACGGAACCCTGAGTTCGTTTGGGAGCAATATCCAAAGGTAATGCAATATCCTACTCATGCCTAGGAAAGTCTGCACGATAAAGAAAAATTGGTCTTCTTTGTAGGCTGGGTAAAATGCTGGCAGACTATTATAATATTAATCTTTTCTTCACTTAAATGGCTAGACTCAAATATAAGGAACACCATAGTGGATTCTGCTGGAAGGGATGTGGGCCTGCACAACACAGTGGAGTGTTGGTGCTGAAGAAAGAACTGAGAATGCCATACCTTTTGGGAATGCATATCCAGTGGTTTCAGGAGCAGTAAGACCTGATACAAGTTTAAGTTTCTCTTTTCATGCTGTAATTCTGTTAGCTTAACCTCAAGTCTTCAGTAGTAGTTTTTAAATACGACAGTTTACTCTGTTACTATTTGGTAGGAAGTGTAGACTGGGATAGCTTGAAGTTGCACAGAAAATCATGAGAAGATGGCCAGAAGGTACTAGTTGAGAAACCATGAAGAACATTTGGGAGCAAGAGGTAATGCACAACAGAAAGACGTGCTGAACTCTCACCACCCTCCCATTCTAACCAAGCAATAACCAGTTATTAGTATAGAATTAGTATAACCAGTTAGTAGTGTAAGACTATTCCTGCAATCTGTCAAGATGGAATTTCATATGACTCTAAGCTGGATATTATAGAAAAGGTGACTCTAGAAATTAAAAAAAAAAAAATGGGACTCCCAGGCTACACAAGAATAAAAATCGAAGAAAGAGTATTCTTTAGAAAATTAAATAAGAGAATAGGAGATAAAGTATTTTGTAAATCTTGCAGAGATTCAGAACAGAGTAGGATCCCAACATATGAATTTGAATGTTATGAAACTTTCAATAATATTTGGAGAAAAATAAAAGGACTGGGTAGATTCTAAGATGAATAAAAAGCTGTTATTTGTAAAAGTACAATTTAATAGAAAAACTTCTACCTTAACATCTCATCTTTTTAATTATACAATATATCTTTCCCATGTCTATAATGTATGTACCAGGCAAATGCCATAAGACATTTAAGAGTTTCCATGTGAAAAGAGCAGTTCCTTCAGTGTGTTTCTAGTTTCATATTATGTAAACTATAATACCAACATTATAGCAATGAAAAAAATTATAATCCAGTCATCATACTCAGCCCTCATGGTTTTTATCCAAAATGCATCTACTGCATTTGATATTAAAAGAAAAATTTTCCAATTGATACTTTCTACATTTTATCTGAATAATCTTCTTTTCTATATCAGATTCTTTCCATGGTAAGTTTTGTTTCCTTAAGGACCAAATGCTACCACTCTTTGTAATAATTTCCTGACTCATGAAGTTGAATCTGGAAATAGTGTCTGGGCTATGTGCTAAAATGTAACTGACCTTCTATCGGCCTTCTGAGATTCAACCACAGATGATGGAAATGAGGGGAGAATTAAGAAAATGATTGAAGCCTGAGAGCGGAAAAAAGCAAAAACATCCTCCAAATATTTGTGGTAAATAAAACAAAAATACTGATAATACTTCATAAAAAAAAAGTCTTACCAGATACTTGAAGTCACCAGATGATCCAGGAGTCCAAGCCTAATAAAAATAAGAAGAAGAGTGGGGGGAGATGTTTTAGTTTTCTTTTTTTAAAAAAATACATACAATAAAATTTTATAATTCTATAAAATCCTCACAAGTATTACAGACTGATGAGAATAGGAAACCATTTTCATAGGTGAAAACATGTTTTTCACTTAAATTAATATGTTTATTTGATTTCCTATTATGCCATTAAAACAAAGAAAGGGAATATAGTCTTGCTCCTAAAACCATATTTCCAAATTTAGGTTATTCAGTTATTCAGTTTTATTCTTTACGTTCTCAATGGAAGGGGAGAATATCATTATTAAACGTACTTGAAATTCTGTATTTATTACTCGCATTCAATTTTCCTGTGGGTGAGGCAAACCGAAGCTTTATTTTTAAAAGCTTTTCCAATTTTTCTGCCTTTGCTAGCTATCAGACAGCAATTAGTTTGGGCTTTGATTCATTTTTGAAAAGTAAATCCTTGGAAGATATTATAATGATAAAAATAAAAGAGTTTTAATTTCCAAATTATATTGAAATGCAGCTTCTATTTTTTAACGGTTTTTGA
Source organism: Ursus maritimus (assembly GCF_017311325.1). Classification (NCBI taxonomy): domain Eukaryota; kingdom Metazoa; phylum Chordata; class Mammalia; order Carnivora; family Ursidae; genus Ursus; species Ursus maritimus. The sequence continues at coordinate 3,720,414 of NW_024424119.1, forward strand.
AGTTCAAATGAAAGACAGTATCTGAACAGCAGAAATCCCCAAGAGAAGACCTAGCACCTGCCACGGGTTACAGAGGTTTTATAAATGTTGTCTCGTGTAAAGGCAATGGCAAACATTGTGAGGCCTTTTGTAAATATGCCTGCCTTTCTCTGTGTTTGAGCAGAAATATTGAACTTCTAACCATTATTATTATAAAATAAGGGTTTTTTTTTTTTTAAACATTTGACGATCACCTTTTCTTTTTGCCTTGGGAATCAAGTTTGAAATTACATATCGTACGAGTGTTGAAACACATATCTTCCTTTGAAAGAGAATGGAAAATACAATAAACGAAGAAAAAGAATTGACACTGTGTCTAGGGTTTTGTGTGCGTATGTGTATGTGACTTTCCCCTTATTCTCAGAGCATTTAAATTAGGGTCTCTGGTCAGAATTATATCTATAATGCTGGATCACTAACTGGTAACAAATCGCCCAGAGTGAATCTATTAAAATTCCATCTCTAGGACCTAGAATCAGTTGAGAAGACCAGCACCTCACGTGAGAGGAGCAAGTAATGGATTTTGTCGTATTACGAGAGAGTTTCTTTGAATTCCTTAGTCTGCCTTCAGGGCTGTAAAGTGGGTACTGTCTCGCGGAAACCTCTGTTCTAGGATCTTTTTTTTTTTTAAGATTTTATTTATTTATTTGATAGAGAGAGACAGCCAGCAAGAGAGGGAACACAAGCAGGGGGAGTGGAAGAGGAAGAGGCAGGCTTCCAGCAGAGGAGCCCGATATGGGGCTCGATCCCAGAATGCCGGGATCACGCCCTGAGACGAAGGCAGACGCCTAACGACTGCGCTACCCAGGCGCCCCTCTGTTCTAGGATCTTAGCCCCAAGCCTAAGAGCCAGTTTTCATTCCTTTTCATATTTTAAGTTATTTATTTGTTGTCAGTTGAGAACCACACAAGAAACTTGCAAAAGTACAAGTGTATAAAGCTCAATAAATTATCACAAAGTAAACACTCATGTAATCACCACACAGAGCAAGAACAAGGACATGGCTGACACTAGAAGCCCACAGCTTTTGGTCACAGAGTGCATATGTACACACACACATATACACACACATACACACAACATATATGCATCATACATATTCACATGCTGTACACACAACACACACACAAATACATACACATAGTATACACGCATATATGTACACAGCACACACACACACACACAGTGTGGAACCCACTTCATTATTTCTTGTGGGTTATGCTGAAGCACAGGCTCAAATGAAAATACAAACCATTGAGGAAACACAGATGCATAAGCGGGGATTTGTGGAGGTGCAGCATGGACACCACATATTCGTCATAAATTTGCAGGATATATGAATTCTGCATTGCCAGTGAGGGCCGACCGTTTGCACACATCATGTAATGTCACTGAATGCATTGTGTATTGTCATTTCAATAAACTATGTATGATATATGTCTATTTATGTTTCCAGAGTTTTGGGTCATCCTATAGTTTTATTTTACCTTAGTTTTGAACTTTATATAATTGGAATCAAACACTATATTTTCTTCTATGTCTAGCTTCTTTCCCTTAGCACCACACTTGTGAAATTCACCTGTCTTGTGGCTTGTAGCTGTCATTAGTTTGCATTACTCTGTAATATTCCGTTGGACAAATATTACATAATCTATATATTTGATCCTCTTTTTGCAGATATATAGATTGTTTCTACTTTTTAGTTATTATGAATAATTCTATGAGCATCCTTTTAAAACATGTATTTATGTTGGATATTTCCTAGGAGTAAATTACTATGTCAGAAAATGTGCATATGTTCTACTTTAAAAGATCTTGCCAAATACTGAATGAGAGTTGGTATTGTTTCACAAATGCACCTGAAAATGTTTATTCTGCTTGATTTTAGTCATTAGTTTACTGTGTAGTAGAATATAATTTTACATTTCCTTGATTATTAATGACTTTTAGTGCATTTTCGTGTATTAGTCATGTATATATGTGTTTGTTTATATATACTAACCAGGAATTTTCAATTTTCTTTCCATTTTCCGTGGGTTGTTTTCTCCATATTAATATGTAGAAGTGTGTTATGTCTTCTAGTTATGAGCTTTTTGTTGGTTATACATGCTGAAAATACATTTCCCACTCATGGCTTACCCTTCTGCTCACTTATTGTGACTTTTATTGAACATTAATTCTTAATATTACTACGGTCAAATTAACTATTTTTACTTATTTTTGTATCCTGTTTATTATATAAAATGATCATATATATTCTCTATTTTCTCCTAAAAGTTTTGTTATGTTATGATTCTTTTGTGTCTCACATATAATCAAAAAACCTATCTGAAATTAATGTTTGCTCAATGTGAGTTGGGGAACAATTTCATTATTTTACAAATTGATCCAACAGAATTTATTGAAAATATCTTTTCTTACTGCTCTACAATGCTAGTTTTGTCATAAGTTAAGTGCCCATAGATGCTTGGCTTTGGTCTAGATTTCAATGTACTGCATTTAACAATTTGTCTACATTACACCATCTCACATAATATAACCTTATAATATACCTTGGTATCTGGTAGAGCAGGCCCTTCTACCATTCCTTAAGAGTTTGTTAACATTTTTAAAATATAATTCACATTACATAAAATTCACAATTTTAAATTGTACAATTTAGTGGTTTGTGGTAATGTTCACAGTATTATACAAGCATCACCACTAACTCCAGAACATTTCCAACACCTCAAAAGGAAACCCTATCAACAACCAATCCCGGTTCTCCCTTATTCTTCTTCCTGGGCAGTTTCTAATCTATCTCTATGCATTTGACTATTCTGAATATTTCATACAAATGGAATCATGTTAAATGGACATTTTTGTCTAGCTTATTTCTTAGCATAATGTTTTCAAAGTCCAGCTATGTTGTAGCACATAGAAGCATTCCCTACCTTTTTATTGCTTAACAATATTCCCTTGAATGGCTATGGCATATTTTATTATTCATTCATTAACAGAAGGATAGTTTTGCTATTTTCACTTTCTGGCTACTATGAATAATGCTATTATAAACGTTTGTGTATAAGGTATTGTTTAAAAATATTTTTTCAGTCCTCTTGGGTATATATTTAGGAGTGGAATTCCTGGGCCATACAATAATTTTATGATTAACTGTTTGAGAAACTGCCAAATTGTTTTCCACAGTGAGTACACCATTTTATATTCCTACTGGCAATGTATGAGGGTTACAATTTCTCCACATACTATCCAACACATACTACTTTCCACTAAAAAAAAAAAATTAGAGTCATTATAGACAGTGAGGGTGATACTATCTCACTGTGGTTTTTATTTGCATTTCCCTAATGACTAATGATGTTGAGTACATTTTTATGTGGGTACTGGCCATCTGTAGAACATTGGAGAAATGACTTCATATCCTTTGTCCACTTTTTAATTGGACTGTTTATCTTTTTATTGTTGCATTCTCACTACTCTTCTTACATTCTGGACATTAATTCTTTTTTTTTAAGATTTTATTTATTTATTTTAGAGAGAGAGGGGGAGAGAGCATACAAGCAGGGGCAGAGGGAGAGGGAGAAGCAGACTCCCTGCTGAGCAGAGAGCCTGATGTGCTCAGTCCCAGGGCTCTGAAATCATGACCTGAGCTGAAGGCAGACACTTTACCAACTGAGCCACCCAGGCACTCCATGGACATTAATTCTTTATCAGATACGTGATTTGAGAACATTTTCTCCCATTCTATGGATTCCCTTTTCATTCTGTTGTTTTAGTTAATTTATCTAATTCTGTGTAGAATTTTTATACCTTACAACAGATGCATTTCTATTTGATTTTTTTAAGTTTTTATTTAAATTCCACTTAGTCAGTGTGCAGTGTAATATTAGTTTCATGAGTACAATATAGTGATTCAACACTTCCATACAACACAAACACACGCACTCCTTAATCCCCATTCCCCCTTTCCCGCATCACCTCACTCTTCCTCCTCTCTGGTAACCATCAGTTTTGTCTCTATAATTAAGAGTTTGTTTTTTGAATTGCCTCTCTCTTCTCCCCACCCTTTTGCTTGTTTGTTTTGTTTTTTTTGAATTCCACATATGAGTGAAATCATACGATATTTGTCTTTCTCTGATTTAATTTGCTTAGCATAATACTGTCTTCCTCCAACCACATCATTGCAAATGGCAAGATTCCATTCCTTTTATGGCTGAGTAACATTCTAGTATGTGTGTGTGTGTACACATATATCACATCTTCTTTATCCATTCATCAGTCGATGGACACTTGGGCTATTTCTATAATTTGGCTATTGTAGATAATGCTGCCAAAACACCAGGGTGCATATATCCCTTTGAATTAGTCTTTTGTATTCTTTGTGTAAATACCTAGTACTGCAATTGCCAGATTATAGGGTAGTTCTATTTTTAACTTTTTAAGGAAACTCTATACTGTTTTCAGGAGTGGCTTTACCAGTTTGCATTACCACCAACCAAGTGTCTTTATTTTGTTTTACTTTCATTAATTTTTAGTGGTTAATATTTCCTATAACATGAAAGTAATTGAAAAATATTTAAAATAAAGAGATATTAAAGCACTTTAAGTTTCAATACTTTAAATATTTCAAAATCAGAATTTATTACAAGTTTACTTTATTGGCTTTATCTATTTGATATTTTTATTTTATTAGATGTAGTATTTTTATTTGCTATTTATCATTTGTATATAGAAATGCAATTGATTTTTAATTATCCTTACATTGAGTAACCTTGGTTGAATCATACATTAAAATTGACAGTTTATCTGTATGTTCTTTTCAATTTACTAGTTGCACTCACATCATGCACAAATAATGTGTTTCATATATTCCATTTAAATCTTTGAACTTTAAAAAAATGTGTGTTTATATGTATGCATGAATGTCTGCGTGTATGCGCACAGGTATGTATATATGCATGCCTGTGTGTATTTTGCATTTTCACACTTCCTAGCACTACCAGGACAATAGTGAATAGAAGGGGTGATACTGGGCATCCATCTCTTGATCTCAAGGGGAAATTTTTACCATTGGGTCCAGTATTTGTCATAGGCGTTAGGTAGATATACTTTATCATAATGAGGAAGATTCCTTCTGTATCTGTCTACTAAGAGTTTTAGTTATACAGGTTTTGGATTATTCATTACATTTCTTTAGTAAGTACAAGATTATTTAGATTGTCTTGTTCTCTCTCTTGTCAGTTTTAAATCGTATTTTAGTAGAAATTTACTGCATTCAAAAATCTCAATTTTTAAAAAAAAGGTAATTTTGAACAGTTTCTCAATGGCTTTTTAATATCTTCAGGATTTATAGAGATTTGACTTTTTATTCCAATTATAAGTTATTTTTGACCCCTCTCATTTTTTTTAACTTTGTCAGTCACATCAATATCTCTCACTTTCATCAGTTTATTCAAAGAACCAATTTTGGTTTGTTGATCCTCTCTATTGTATGTTTGGTACAATGTACATAGTAATATTTTTCATTATAATACCTCTTGATTTTCATTATTTCTCCTCTTCATCTGTATTTGGGTTAAATGTATTATTTTCTCCCAACTTCTGGAGATGGATACTTATAACTGATTCTCTGCCTCATTATTTTCTTATATGTGTATTTAAAATACACTTTCATCTAACAATGGCTTTAGTTTTGTTACATAGCATTTTAACTTTTATTTATTTGTAAATGACTTCAAGTTGATTTTTTTTCTCAAGAGGTATTCCAAAAATATGTATTTTGATTTTCCTAATATCTGGAGATTTTCTAGTTCATTAATTTGTACATGAAACACTTAAGCTATATGATATAAATCCTGCAAAGTATTGTAACTTGCTTTATATTTCAGCATCTGGTCAACTTTTACAAATGTTCTGTGTACATATGAAAGTACTATATATTCTGCAATTGTGTGCATGACTCTATAGATATAAATTATATTAAATGTGTTAATCTTGCTGGAAGATGAATGCTATAATCTCCCACCATAATTTTGAGTTTGTCTTTTTTCTTTCCTTTTGGATCTAGTTATTTTTTCTTGTCTTTGTTAGGTTAACTTAAGAAATACATACAAATTTAGAAAGTTTATATCCTTCTATCCAATAGAAACTTATTAAGTGGTTCCATTTTATCTCTAGTACTACTTCTGTTTCTAAATTGATTTTATTGGAAATTAATAGAGATCCAACAGCATTTACGTTGACTTCTCTCAAACTTTAGTAGAGAGAAATGAATGTTAAGGTAAAAACATAGGGGGTCACCTCAGTAGTGTAAGTTGCCAGCTCTTCCAGGGAAAGTCGAAGAAGGTTTTAACTGGGTAAATACATATTCTAAATAGGAAATATTGTATGTATAACAACATAGGTGGCAATAAATTCTAAGTAGCCAGGCTCTGAGGTATGTGATGGAAAGAGATATGACCAATTTTCAATTTAAGACCAAAATCAAAGGGTTCAATAACAGCAAGACTTTGGTAGTTAGCTGAAACTTTGAAGACAAGGCAGTGGAGATTTTGTAGTAGGGTGATGATGCCCTTAACTAAAATGAAGCAATCTGAAGAGGTAGTAAAAGTAAATGGAAAGTAAATTTTTAATGTATTGAGTTTTGGACCCTGTAGCTTCTCTAAGTGGTAGTTTTAGTAACCAACTAGATAAATAGATATGGAGTTCAAAAGGAAGTTATAAACTGAAGATGCAGATTTGGAATTTATCAGTGTTTTAGTGATAGATGAAGCATGGGAGAAAAGGAGGACACAAAAGTATGACCAATCATGGATACTTAGAAGAACATCAACACTTCTGTAAGAGGCACCAAAAATGCAATAAGAAAAATTGGCTGAGAAACTTAAGAGATGTAGGAGCAAGGAGCCAAGAACAGAGGGTCAGAAATGCAAAATGTTCTTCAGAGTGGTCCAAGATGATGAAACAGAAATTTGGCCTTCATTATTGCTTTAGTAAGAGTCATTTAAGCAGAGTGTTGAGATTGGAAGCTTAACAGTTTGGGTGATTAATGGTAACTTAAACATATATAATTAATTGAATATATAATTTTCTTCTTTGATTTTTGATAAAGAAGGAAAGAAAAAGGCAGAAACAAGGTTTGTATGCAGTGATGGAGTTAAAGAAATGTAGCTTTTATTTATGTACAAGTTTTCTTAAAAATTTTAGATCAAAGAGCTTCACCCATAATCTTAATCAACCTTAAAAAATATGGCAGACATACAAGGACATTGTACTTGTTCCTCCTTTTCTTCTCACATAAATATGTACCATGAAGGTTTTACGTTTAGACTCTCAAGTTTCCACTTGGATATGTCCCTTAAGAGTGTCAACTCTTTTCTCTCCTTCTACTAGCTTCTTTTGATCAAAGAATGTACTTTAAATGATGTTCCCTGGTGCCTGTGGGATTATATTCAACTACATTTGCTAGAATTTCAAGTTTCTTTTTTATATTACACATAATCATTATACTGGTATACAGAGACATGAAATCAATTCTATTGTTACTTTTTCTTTAGTTTCTTCCTGATAATTACTGAACATAATTGTACCTCTGTCTACATCATCCAATTATTCCAAATGATGTCCATTTTTATCTTTTTATTTAAATAATTTATCTTTTCCTTTCAGTTAAGTCCTTCAGGATACTGTTCCTACTACTGATGTCTCTCTCTCCATTCTCTGTATAGTCTCATGCTTAGAGAACCTCAGAGGGTGTTCACTAAATGAATAAATAAATATGAGTAAAAAAAGTGAATGCATGAATGAATAAAACCACTTTATGTAAGTGGAAAGTCATCTGCCAGATGCATACTTCAGATCCTTCAGAGGAAAGCAGCTATGTTAACAGGCCAGAGTTTGTTTCCTGACCTCACTGCTCTTTAGTTTTATTAATTTAGATAATTTGTCTTAACTTCAGTTACCTTATCAATAAACAGGGTATCTTAAGACACTTTTTTTTACAGGATTGTTAAGAGAATTAAATGTTATTCTTATAAAGATACCTAGGACAGTGTTTGTGCCTTAGTGAGGGGTCATAAATTTGGATAAACCTTGATCTGAGATGTGATATGACCTTCCTAAGAGTGTCTTTCCTTGGTACCATAAACAATAATCTATTCCTTGATATCATCTGTGTAGTCAGCTGCTCATAGTCCACATCCTCTTCCCTTTCCAAAATCATGACCTTGAAATGAAAGAAGAGATTAAAACATCACACATGCTATTCCACACCTCAAGTCTATGGCTTATCACCCAAAACTTCATTCATGTAGATTTCTCTGACTCAGGAAATTGCCCTCACAAAAATTGAGTAAGTTTCATGAGCTCCCTTTAGGTTTTAATTATGCCTTGACTTTTTTCTGAGAAGATAAAACACAGGCTAATTGATTATAGAAGTCTATATAATGCAACTACTCTCTTTCTCACATTAATAGTCACATTAACAATCAACATCCTCCAATTTTGTAATGTCTATGTGTTCCATGTAATCTATCTGATTTGGCAGTATGTCAATAAGGTCATGCGATTTAAACTCTTATTACATTTCTTTGATTTAATAGATTTTTTTTAAGCTTAAGAATCTCTTGCACAAATACTGACTTCTACCATTTTCAATTTGAATTTTAATTCAGTTGGGGTAAATTATTTAATTCAACCTTCCAAATTACTGTGCTCATCAAATGAGTAATAATTTATGATTAATTGTAAAGGCGACTCATGCAAATATCTACATGACACCTGATTGGAAGAACATTTTTACATTTTGTTTGTTTTGCTTTGGTTTGTTTTGTTTTAGGGAAACGAAATTTGTTCTTAGAAGTACAAAGCAGAGCAGCAGGATTGGTGGCAAAAGATTCAAGTAAAAATAAGTATATTCAATAGATCTTTAATGTAGATATTGAGGAATATATATATGTGTGTGTGTTTAGTCTATATATGTATTCTATAGATATATAGATAATCAACTTTATTATTTAAAACTCTGCATAACTGAATTTGAAGAATTGCTGGTGATTAACATATTTTCTACAATATTATCTCAGTTTACTTTAAATAGCTTTAATTCACTAAATATATGTTGGCTATTGGTATACACAAAATCTTTGCTATTATAACAATGACTTCAACATATAAGTTGGCACGTCCTAAATTTTTCTTTGAAACAAGTAATGCTTTCACAGATATTTTGTGGGAAAAAATTTATTACTGCATCCCCTTCTTACTATCCAATATGCACATTAACAAATAATGAACTATTAGATGGTACATAACAGAGACGTAATTTACATTAAGATGTTTTAAACCAAATTTCATCAAATTTATTTAAATCACAGAAAGACTTTCACATAAGTCTTACATGTACAACCCTGTGAATGAAAGCCGCTCATGTTCAATGTGAATGTGATTCTGGGAAACAAACTGAGGGCTTCAGAGGGGAGGGGGGTGGGGGAATGGGATAGGCTTGTAATGGGTAGTAAGGAGGACACGTATTGCATGGAGCACTGGGTATTATATGCAACTAAGGAATCATGGAACTTAACATCAAAAACCAGGGATGTACTGTATGGTGACTAACATAATACAATAAAAAATATTATTATTAAAAAAAACAAAGTGAATGTGATTGCCTATACTAGTAAATGTAGTTTGATATAGGAATAATTGGCTACAACATATTTCAATATGTCTTCCAGTTTTTTTCCTGTCTTATCTCATGTTACACTAATATCTGTATATTCATTCATCCATTCAGCAAGAAATTATTAATCAGAAACAAATATGACTAAGACTCAATTTTGCTTTTAAAAGGTTCATGTTAACTAGTGAAAACTGAAGCAAATAAATAATTACCAGGCATGGCAGTGTACATAGAGCCATGAACTGATTACATGAACTAATTATATGAACATGCTCTGAGATGCTAGTGCTATAGATACAATTTTCTAAGTTGTCAACATCAATATCTTTTTCTGGGTTCAGATGGCTCCTGTTTCCCTACTCCTTTTGCTTGGTGGGATCAATGATAACAGCATCCTAATCCACCCCTCTCCCTGACTTTGGACAATCCTAAAGACTAAGTAACTGGGAGAAAAAAGTAAAGGGGTTTTCCATGGGCATATTTCACAAGGATACTGTGTACTTTTTCTAAGTGTCAGTTTCTGTTTACCACTAGAAAGTCAACTGCATTTATTTTGTCTGTCATATTACTACCTCTAATTCTAGAGTCTAGAACTCAGTACTTTGAAGATACTAAATAAATATTTCTTGAATCAGTCACTTTGGCATGCTTAGTTTTTAGTGTTCATGGTACCAGTGATGTCTACACATTAACCCATCACCTTTACACTTCAGGCACTCTATTTCACAAAATTCCAGCTTTATCCACAGCACCATGGAAGAAAGTTAAACTTTCCAAACATGTCTCCTAGAGTTAACAACTATAAAAACCAGATCACTTTTTTTCTAACCTAGAAAGGTAGGTAGAACCCGTTAGAAATGTCTCACAAGATCCTTCTCCATTGCACTCAGAAAAGTAAGTCTCTAAGTTCAATAGTCTTGCAAAAAAAACAAAAAACCTGATTTTTGATTGTTTAAGCTCTCCCAAAGCACTAAGCCCAAAATACCATTTTCTAGGACCTAAATTTGATTCTGACACTTTTAGTTAAATAGACCACATCCCCATCTTCCCAGGTTTTTTTTTCCTTGTTACCAAGTAGTTGTGATTTATCCTGCCTGACCACCCCACCCTGCATTTAATTCCATTTGGTAAAGATGCCATGGTAAATCCCTCAAAAATTTAACGGTATGCCAAGTTTCACTAAGTGATTCCACCTTCTGCTAATTCACGCTCTCCCATGTCTAACATTGCACCTTGAGATGTGTTCAAATGTCATATTTGGATGTCTAGAGTGAATTTTCACTGTGATTGAGTCTCATTATCAGAAACCATACTAAATGAAAACCATACTATTTGAAACCATACTATATGCTTGAAACCATACCATATGAAAAATAATATGGGGGAAAAATGTGTGATCATTTGTTTTATATATTTGAGAATACATTTGGGGGGATGAATATCCATTTTTACCATTCCATGGAGTAGTTTCTTGAAAATAAAATGCCTTTTATTTCAACAAAATAGAGTGCAAAGGCAGGTGTTTGGAAAAACTAGGTACATGGAGAAAAATCACTGAAGCTCTTGGTGCTCACAGCTAGTCTAGTAGACAGTGTTATACAAACTGATTTATAAATACCTAAATGAGATACAAACAATTTTCAGTTAGTTGGTGTTCATGGTGTCTCAGATAGCAAGTGATGAAGCATGGAAATTGCTTCAAAGAACACTGTACATTTGCAACATTAACCTACTGTTTTCTTGAGTGATTTCTGAGGAGATGATTTTTCTAGTTCCTGTTTTTAGCAAGGGGATAGCATGGTAAACAGAACCAGTTCTATTTGTTGTGTGTTTTCCTTATTCATGATAGATTAAAAAAAATAATGTAAAAAGATTTCAGATCCATTTTGGGGGAAAAAAAGCATTTTGTTGTCTTAATGTACTTGCTTTCCCTATGCCTAAGTCTGGGAATCAAGTTGTTTTGGAGAATAATAAGGTAAAGGAAGGAAATGTAATTCTGATTCTCAGGCTTCAAATGGCTATCACTAGTTTTTTTGAAAAGTGGCTTAAGGAACTAGATTTGACAATAATTGCATCCACAAAGGGAACTTTCATCAGATTGGGGTACATATTTGTTCATTACTTGTCACTTGCATTAAGCTCACTGTGGGCCAGGCTCTATTATATACACCAATTCATTTGAGATTTATAACAGCCTTAGGAGGTACATGTGATTATCATCATCTCCATTTTATAGAAAGGACACTAAAGCATAGAATTGTTAAACACTCTTCTGGTCACACAGCTAAGTAAATGACAGAGCCAAGGTTGCACTCCACCAATCTAGCTCCACAGTTTATGCCCTTAACCATTATATGTTACTTTTCCTCATGTAGCCTAATGAAAGGTAACAAATGAAATATTTCACTATATGACAAATATGGAGATAAGTCACAAAGAAAAAGAGCTTCAGCAACCTGACCCCAATGAAGCTTGCACAGGCACCTCCTTGTGAAATAACCAGTATTCCCCTTATCAAAGATTAGTATGTTGATTTGCACTGTGACTGACAACTAGTTACCCAGAGAACAGATCTTCCCTACAAAGTCTATCTCTCTCAACCAGTTGGCAAAAACCATGCAGTGATTAAAACTTGCATTCTGATGTCAGCCAAAGCAGGTTTGGTTTTAATTTGTTTAATACTCACAAGAACCAAATAAGAAGGTACTACACTTTCTTTACTTACAAATGACAAAACTGATGACAGAAAGTTTTTTAACCTGCCCAAGTTCAAACAGCAATGGGGGCATAGCCAGGTTTCCTAAACAGGTAGTCAATCTGACCCAGAGTGTAGGCTCATTGAGTCATTCTAAGAATTAAATGAGGAATGTCTTTTCTGATACCCCTCGTTAGTTTTGTTTTAGAAATGTCTATAGCCATTCCTCTGAGCACTTACAACATTTACATGTTTGGTTTGGTTTAAAGAGATGTGATAAAACTTTTGACATTCCACCGTGATCTAAAATGCTCAAACAGGGACACCTCTGTAGCTCAGTCAGTTGAGCAAGTGACTCTTGGTTTCAGCTCTAGTCATGGACTCAGGGTCGTGGGATGGAGCCCTATGTCAGGCTTTAGTTTCTCTCACTCTGCCCATGTTACCCCTCTCTTTTTCTCTCTCTCTCTCTCAAATAAATAAATAATAAATAAGTAAATAAGCAAAATCTTTAAAAAAAATTTTTAAAAAAAAGAATAAAATACTAAAACAGAGACATTATTATTTTGACTTATCCAATGACTGGAAATAATGCCTAACAAATAGTTGGTCATCCAGCATGTTGAATAAAAGAGTAAAGAAATTAATGAATGAAAGCTCGATGTGCTTGACAATTAGTAAATGCTCAATAAATGGGAGTTAATATTGTAAACTACAATATAATGTAATTCATCATGTAACTTTTATGTGAGAACTTCAGCGAATTAAATAATCCGAAAAATTTAGCAATTATAAAAACATGCATGAAAATTTCATTTGCATGCAGTTATATTGTAACACTGAAATACAGTTATATTGTAAAACTGAAATACTATCTACTGATATCAGAAATAAAAACAAATTTCCTTGGAGCTGATTTCCATAACAACAAACCAACAAATAGCTATGTAGAACAAAGAAATTTTTTGATTAAACATTTTTTAATGTTCAAAGTAAAGTGGATTGCTAAAGTACATTTTAAAATGGAAAATACTTATTTAATTTGCTTATTTTATAATTTTTTAAGTGAGCTTTACGCCCAATGTATGGCTTGAACACAGGATCCCAAGACCAAGAGCCACTTGTCCTCCCTACTGAGCCACCTAGTTTCCCCCAAATATACTTAATTCTTAAAACATATAATACAGAAATAACTTAATCAAAATAGCATAGACTCAAACTAAAATTCAGACATTTTGAAAGCAGCAAAGCTTATCACATCTTTTCTCTTTCTTGAACAATTATTTTAACTGGGAATAGATTGTATGCCTTAGATTCATTGTGGGGGAGAAAACAGCTTTACATCTTGTTCTATGCTAAATATGAACTTATTTTTGAGGACAAATTCAGTAATTTTGATTACTTTTATTGATAAGCTATTTCCTGATATTAAAATGAAGGTGTCAGTCCCACCTGGAAAGACAACTAGAACAAAAAAGATCTTTCTTTTTTTTTTTTAAGATTTTATTTATTTATTTATTTATTTGACAGAGAGAGACAGCCAGCGAGAGAGGGAACACAAGCAGGGGGAGTGGGAGAGGAAGAAGCAGGCTCTTAGGGGAGGAGCCTGATGTGGGGCTCGATCCCAGAACGCCAGGATCACGCCCTGAGCCGAAGGCAGACGCTTAACGACTGAGCCACCCAGGCGCCCCAAAAAAGATCTTTCTTCCACCAAAATGACCCACAAAATGAAATCAGAATTTGCAAAATATTATCTTATTCAATTTCCCTTTCTTCATTCACTATCACTATTCAAATCATATTGACTGGATCTTGCTTCCTGAACAATGTCTGGATAAAAGGCTATATGGTCCTGGAGAATGAACACAGACACTAAGATGAAGCAACATTGTCCAATGAAAATGGGTATCCATTAGCAAGAGTTCATTCCTTCAATTTCCCCATCATGACAGGACAAATAGGTGTTTCTTTCAGCAGCATTTCCCTGATTTTTATTCACTTACATATTATGATTCTTCTCCTAAGATTTTAGCTGTTTCATTCTCCTGCACAAACTTTCTGAAGATTCTAAACTCTAAGCAGAGTGTCCCCTATTGCTCACGAACCTTACCACAGTCTTTATGAGCTGGTGTGATTCAGCCCTTTGTCTACTTTTCTGGACTCAATTTCTTCTCCATCTTTGTGCTCTAGCCACAATGGACTTTCAGTTCCTAAAATTCACTATGTTCCATCCTTTTCACAGTGTCTTTGCATTTGGTGTGGTGAGGTAGCTGAATGTTAGAACAGTTCTCCAGGTTTTGCTCCTCCAAAATACATTCAGGGAAAGGAAATGTAGAAAGGCAAACTTTTTTTTTTTTTAATTCATGTCAATTATATGTAAACTCAAATTGTTCCCTACCACTTATTTATAGCCATAAAATGACTTTAGATTTGCTAACTAGAGACTGAGAAGTAACTTCAAGCATAATATAATTGGCTTTAAAAGCAAACAAATAAAAAAAATGGAGGACATTTATTATAAAGAAAATATGCCATTGCTTTTGGTTGGGATAGAAAAAAAAGGAGCACCTGGGTGGCTAAGTTGGTTAAGCATCCAACTCTTGATTTCAGCTCAGGTCATGATCTCAGGGTCCTGAGATCGAGCCTAGAGCCTGCTTAAGATTCTCTGTCTCCCCCTCCTTCTGCCCCTCCCCACCCCCAATCTCCCACTCACACTCAAGAAAGAAAGAAAGAAAGAAAGAAAGAAAGAAAGAAAGAAAGAAAAGAAAAGAAAAGAAAAAAAGAAAAGAAAAACTCAATGTACTTTGGAAATATTTTTTTTTTTAAAAAACTGTTGTAAGAATACTCTAAAGAAACTGTTTACTCAGAAAAATCTAAGAGAAACTCTGCAATACTTTTAAAAATGTGCTTCAGTCTGACTATAAATATGAAATTATGAAAGAAAAATAAAAAGAAACATAGCCTGACCTAGAAGGAAAAGATTGTTCTTAAGGGATAGGTTGTGATCTTAATGGGTAAGCTAAATATATATAAGTGAAAGAGAAGGAATGCCCATGTCAAACTTTTCTTTAAAAGGGTTTTGGAAAAGAAAAAGTTTTAATTGTTATTAAACCAGAAAGTTACTTATACCCAAATATATTTAACAGAAGAAGAAAGCAAGGTTGCATAAAGAGACTAAACTATCTTCTTGAGAGAAAATACATATGCATCTCCATGGAGAGAGGGAGGAGATCCAAAGGTAGAGTAGCACTATTGGAAAACTACCTCTTGAAAACTTAGTTTATTAGACCAATTTACATGTGGAAATCTGGACAGGATTGAGAGGAAAACACCAGGAAGATTGGCACAGAATTCTTAAAACATCATAAAGTTAGTTTCATAAATTGGTATTCACTAAGTTGACATGATTTGTAATGTAATTTGGATTGAGATATGTTTTGCTTAGTCATTAGGGGTTCTGTTTGAGAAGTTAAATGGGAAGTGGAATAAAAGAAGGCACAGAAAAGATGAAGCAGAATGCCCAGCACGCAATAATATATTGAGTCCCTGCCTCCATTACACTCTTCAGGAGTGTACATCTTGGACAGGGTTATTCAACTTCAGAAGTAAAGTTGGACAAGATATGTTTGAAAAGCACTTCCTTCTGACAGGTACAGTGCTCATTTAAATTTTAACTGTCATAAGACAAACAAACAAACAAACAAAAATCTAGAGAAGTATACTGTCAAAGCAAATTCTTGGACCACAAAATAAAGTGGCGGAAAAAGGAAACAGAACATTCTGAACCTGCAACCAGTACTAGTTCTGTAAGTGTTAGAAAGGTTTTAACAGGGGCGCCTGGGTGGCTCAGTCGTTAAGTGTCTGCCTTCGGCTCAGGGTGTGATCCCGGGGTTCTGGGATCAAGCCCCATGTCGGGCTCTTCCACTGGGAGCCTGCTTCTTCCTCTCCCACTCCCCCTGCTTGTGTTCCCTCCCTCGCTGGCTCTCTCTCTCTCTGTCAAATAAATAAAATCTTTTAAAAAAAGAAAGAAAGGTTTTAACAACTTGAACAGTTAAACACTCAGCTGAGTCTCCCTCCCAAAAATGTGTTAGAGAACAACAGCAGAAAATAGAACACTAGCAACATCTCCATTGCTACTGAGAAAGGTATTATAAAAATAAAGAAGTTTCTAATGTCTATAAAAGAATAGAAGTTTTTCAAGGTCTGGAAAAGATAGAGCATTCTAGGGAGTAGCTCATGGTAGTGGTAATGGGTTTGGCCAGACCACTAGGTCACATGCTTCAGGACTACCAACAGCTTCAGATCAAGTTGATTTTCCAGATGGAACACGTGTGAAATTAGAGGATGAACCCTTCCTAGAAGGCATGTTTCATAGACTTAAGCATTTCAACATCTAGAGTTCAGGGTAGCATTTGGTGCAGCTCAGAACTTTATATGTGTGCACACATAAGAGAGTGTATGAGCCATGTCACAAGACAGAATCCACATTCATTACAGTGTTGGGACTCCAGAGATACAGGACTGAAATGCAAAATGCAAATTAAAAGGTTTTGAATATGGCACTGGGAAAGAAGTCACCTCAGTTTTTACCTGGCAACTGACTAAAGTTTCTAAATTTAACAAAATGGCTAGAAAGTTTCAAATGACACTCTCTGAGAAAAGAAAGTATGCACAGAGAGAGTTCCTCCAAAATGTGGTTAGTATCATGATTCAGTTTACAAAAGAAAATATATTGTATGAGTTCATAGGTCTTGGAATATACATAACTAGCATTGACCAACTGGCATCACAGCAAGCTGATCCCATCAAGATGTTCCTAGAATACCACCCCTCCTCCATGAGTTACCAGTCAATCTCAAATTCACTGCTATAGGATATGGGGTTGCTGTGTTTTCTAAATTTAGTATATGTAACGTATGTGCTGTAATAATATTGTGTGTCCTATTAATTCAGTGTACTTTTTAAAAAGTAAGATCCCATACTAAAGGAATTCTTGAATACTTGCATGAATACTTACATCAGCATTATTGTGAATAACAAGAACAATAAAAAGAAGCAATGATCCAAGGAAGTGATAAATAAATTGTGGCATATGCTGTCAATGAACTACAGCTATGCACATTTAAAAATATATAGAACCAAGACTAGCAAAAAAAGGAAGACAGAAGACTATGTTGAGCATTTTTCAATTTCCTTAATGTTCAAAAACCGATCAAACTAAGTAATTAATTATAAGAGACATATACTTAATAAAAACTACAGGGAAAATCAAGAGTGCTTCTGAAATGATGAAAGAACTACACCCAATTTTATTGAATGACAGCCACTGAAGTCACTCACTACTCAGGTATCACAAGAGTTACCACTGGCTGGCTGAGCAAAAATTTTGATTTTGGACTTTAATTCTCTGGACTTAACTAAGCAATTTTGGCTTTTTGTTTGGATTTTCACATATCAGGGTGATTTAATTATGGGAATTTTAATCAATATCTAGGAATTCAATAATGGAAAAATTATACTCTCCATATTTGGTGTTTTTTTAGATCAGAGACATTCTATTATTGTCTATATACTGATATTCATTTTTCACATAATATTTTAATCTGTAATTGACAACATACACAATAATAATTTGTGATGGAAGAAATGAGTAGTGTGGGAAAGCTCAACAGGTTAAGAGAACCACTAGATAGAGGATGATGAGTAGACTCTTCCCTCTCCCCTTTGCCTCTTGTTTTCATGAAGGTCTCCATTAAAGCAACCCACCCTCCCAGCTCCACTGTTTCCAAAGTTTGGAAGAGGGCACTGAGCATATCTAACTCAGCACCCTCTGATCTCTTGCCTCTTTCAGTGCTTCTTGATCATCATTTCTCAGTCAATTTCTCTGATGTCATGCAATAAACTTAAAGGGGCCAACTTGGCCCTGTTGAGGAGGCATTTGGTTGTTCTGACATGCTGATGACTATATTGGAAAGTCTGCTTAACTCAGTGGTGGAGTATTGAGCCATTTTGCCTAAACATTTAAAAACATATTTTCTAATCGTGTTTATAAGAAAACTGGCTACTTGACCTCCATTTGTCTGTCTCCTGGGCCTTAATTCTGAATTGATTTTAAACTCAGGAGGGGAATAACAGGGTATTATTTATTGATCCCCTAAACCCTAACAGCAGTGAATATAATAAAACACTGGATGACATTACCAAATATTTATTACTATCAGATCAATCATTGTTTAACAGTCTTAATTCCATTCAAGACTCCATAACAAGACAATATTCTATATAGAATCTACAGAGTGTATACACCTCAGGGTCAGTGGAGGAGGTATTATTTTTTTTAATAATAAATCATTTGTGTGTTCTAATTTTTTTTTGAGGAAGAAAGGCCTCAGGAATGGATTTATATTAAGAGTCTGACAGCTCATTTGGAAAACTCATAAGACAAAAGTTAGGAGTATAGTTATTAGAACTGCTCTTAGATTAATAATTCTTCCTTCTTCTATTTCTCTTCCATTAAGAGGAGGAGAGGAGGAGGAAGAGGAGGAGGAGGAGAAGGAGGAAGAGCGGGAGAAAGAGGAGGTGGTGGTGGAGGAGGATTCAGTTAAAGTTAGATTCAGCTAAAGTCACTTCAGATGACCAGCAACAATTTTTATTACCTATATAAAATAATAAAGAGTGCTGATATGTTGACTACTGTGTATGAAAATATATGTACAGCACTTCAAAAGAAGCAGCTATGGGATTTTGGAACTTGTTATTTCAATTGATAACAACTGTGAAAATCACCCTTTGTATGATTAATGTAAATCTGTTTTACTTAACATTACCCCTGGTTTACGAAGCATTACTAAAACAAATTGCAAAGATTTTGCCATTATGTCAACTCCTTCATTCACCCTCCCAGTGCATATTCTAAGTGCAATCAAAGGTGATAATTATTTAGACATTTAAATTTATTCTAACAATTACATATTCCATGTATCTATTATTGAAATTTCATAAATAAAATAATGTTAATGGCTCTCACAAAAAATATTTTTGCTTTTCTTCAATTATAAAACAAATCAAAAATAGATTATAAGTCTAGTTTATGGCATCAATGCAAAAAGAGATAGCCATACACAAACCAAAATGCCTCCACCATAAAGTCTCTTCATTCAGTAAACACATTCCCAACCTACTTATCCCTTCCTTTTCCCCACTCATGCAACAAGACTTCAACTTATTTCACTGTAACTAATCTCAATGAGTGTTCTTTAAAGCAAAGGCTGAACATAATAATTCATATTAAATTGTGAATAGCTAATTTCCCTTTAACCTCCCACAGTTTTTCACTTAAAAAAAATAACATAAGTAATTCCCCATAAAGCAAAATATCAGTTATGTTATCCAAACACTGTCAAGATATCTTAAGGTAGGGGGTTATTTTGGTAAACTATTAAAAAATAAGGGTTGTTTGTTGGAGGAACCTGAGGACTGCAGAGATTCAAGGACCTAATGGAAACTCTCCTATTCACCCTAATCATTACATTTGTGGATTCCCTCCACTAGTTTCTGAAGCCTTTCTGCTCCCTCCAAATTCCCAAGGTTCTATCTCAACCACTTATGTACAGGATAGTAAATAAATGTACTCAGGGCAGAGCCAAGTTTCACAAGCACCAAGTTTAATGGGCAGCCAGCCAGTTTCACAAGGACCAACCCCTTAAGGGCCATAAAGCAAAACATGGGGAAAAGATCAGAAATGTGATGATAGTTAACTTTGATCTAGCAATGCAACTTCTTATATAACTGCAGAATGTTAATTGTCCCTTTCCTGCCACAGGAGAGTGACTCTTAAATGGAATACACACACACGCATGCACACACACACACACACACACACACACACACTGAAACAAAATAAAATAATGCTGCTAGGTGCTATCTATCAATTACCTACTAAGTAAATACTGGATGTTTAAAAATGTTTAAAAATCTTTTTCCCACTCTCACCAGTTTTATTCAACACAGAATTGGAAGTCCCAACCAGAACAATTAGGAAAGAAAAAGAAGCAAATGACATCTAAACTGGAAAGGCAAATGTAATACTATCAGTAGCTGCAGATGACATAATTTTATATATAGAAAACCCTAAAGACTAGATCAGAAAACTGTTAAAATAAGCAAATTCAGTAAATTTGCAGAGTACAAAATGAACATACAAGAATCTAATGCATTTTTATACACTAACAACAAATTATCAAAAAAAATTAGAAAACAGTCTCCTTTATAATTGTTCAAAAAGAATAAAATACTTAGGAGTAAATTTAACCAAGGAGGTAAAAACTTGTAACTAAAAACCATAAGGCATTGATGAAAGAAATTCAATAACAACAAAAACAATCCAATTAAAAAGTGGGAACAGGATTTAAAAGATATTTTTCCAAAGAAGACATACAGATGGCCAAAAGACACATGAAAAGATGTTCAACATCACTAATCATCAGGAATTGCAAATCAAAACAATAAGATACCGTGTCACACCTGTCAGAATGGCTATTATCAAAAGGACAAGAAATAACAAGTGTTGGTGAGGATGTGGAGTATAGGGAATCCTTGTGCATTATTGTTGAGAATATAAATTAGTGCAGCCACTAGGGAAAACAGTGTGGAGGTTCCTCAAAAAATTAAAAATAGAACTACCATATGAGCCAGCAATTCCACTTCTGGATGTTTGTCCAAAGAAAACAAAGCACTGAATCAAAAAGATATATGCATCTTTATGTTCATTGCAGCATTATTTATATATTATTCAATCAAAAAAAGAATGAAGTCTTTCCACTTTCAGCAACGTGGGATCTTTAAGGTATTATGCTAAATGAGATAAGTCAGACAGAAAAATAAATGCTGTATAATTTTACTTACATGTGGAATCTAAAAAAACAAAACAAATGAACAAACAAAGCAAAATTCACATAGAAACAGAGAATACATTCATAGCTCCCAAGGGGGAGGAAGTAAAGAAGTGGGCAGAATGGGTTAAGGTGAATAAGAGGTACAAATTTTGAGTTATAATAAAAGAGGTCTCAAGAATGTAACTTATAGTATGGTGACTACAGTCAGTAACATTATATTGCAAATTTGAAAGTTGCTAAGAAAATAAATCTTAAAAATTTTTGTCACACACATGCACACAAATATATATATAATATACATATATATAGTATATATAATATACATATATAATATACATATATATAGTATGGAGACATGATAACTAGGCTTATTGTGGTGATCATTTTGCAATGTATACAAATGTCAATTATGTTGTACATCTCAAATGTTGTACATCAATTATACTTCATTAGAAAATCTTTTTTACAAGGACACTCCATTATTAGATTTCTCAGGGTTATTTTACATATGGGTCCCCTTCAAGATGACTTGGGGTCCAACCTTTATTCTTTCTTTCTTTCTTTCTTTCTTTCTTTCTTTCTTTCTTTCTTTCTTTCTCTCTTTCTTCTTTCTTTCTTTCTTTCTTTCTTTCTTTCTTTCTTTCTTTCTTTCTTTCTTTCTTTCTTTCTTTTTCTTTTATCCATGCCAGGTTTGGAGACCTTTCTTAAGAATCAATTCTGACAAGTGCAGAGTGAGCTTTGGTGCCATCAATGAATTTTGGATGTTGGTCACTCTTGCTGAATCCTCTACAATACTGAAATTATCCAAAAGATTATATTCAATATTCTTAACCCTGGGAGAATGACAAAGCTTTTTTTTTCAATAGTGGGATAATTTTCTAAACAATAAATGAAACCATCAAATGTGGATGTGAATCCCAGCTCCCCCACTGACTGGTTTTGTGGACTTGGAAAAATTAATTCAACACTGTAACCTTAGCCACCTTATCTACAAAGTAAGGATAATACTTACCTGTTATGGATTGAGTTGTGTCCCACCATAAGAGGACATATTACATCCAATGTAACCTTATTTGGAAATAGGGTCTTCTACACAGACAATCCAGTTAAAAAAAAAAAGGCACATTGGAGTAGGATGGGCCCCTCATCCAAAATGAATGGTGTCCTTATGAAAATAACACCATGTCAAGAAAGGATAGTATACTTTGTCACATGCTTTTTCTGTATCTATTGAGAGTATCCTATGGTTCTTGTCCTTTCTTTTATTAACGTAGTGTATCAAATTGATTGATTTGCAGATGTTGAACCAACCTTGCAGCCCAGGAATAAATCCCACTTGGTAGTGGCAAATAATCCTTTTAATGTACTGTTGGATCCTATCAGCTAGTATATTAGTGAGAATTTTTGCATCTGTGTTCTTCAGAGATATTGGTCTGCAATTCTTCTCTTTGGTGGGGTCTTTGTCTGGTTTTGGGATCAAGAAAATGCTGGCCTCATAAAATGAGTTTGGAAGTCTTCCTTCCATTTCTTTTTTTTTGGGGGGGGGATAGTTTCAGAAGAATAGGTATTAGTTAATAGGTGTTAATTAATAGGTATTAACTCCTCTTTAAATGTTTGGTAGAATTCTCCTGGGAAGCCATCCAGCCCTTTGCTCTTGTTGTTTAGGAGATTTTTGATTACTGCTTCAATTTCCTTGCTGGTTATGAGTCTGTTCAGGTTCTCTATTTCTTCCACATTCAGTTTGGTAGTTTCTACATCTCTAGGAATGCATCCATTTCTTCCAGATTGTCTAATTTGTTGGCATACAGTTGCTCATAATATGTTCTTATGATTGTTTGTATTTCTTCAGTGTTGGTTGTGATCTCTTCTCTTTCATTCTTGATTTTATTTATTTGAGTCCTTTCTCTTTTCTTTTTGATAAATCTGGCCGGGTTTATCGATCTTATTAATTCTTTCAAAGTACCAGCTCCTAGTTTCATTGAACTGTTCTACTGTATTTTGGTTTCTATTTCATTGATTTTTCCTCTGATCTTTCTTATTTCTCTTCTCCTGCTGAGTTTAGGCTTTATTTGCTGTTCTTTCTCCAGCTCCTTTAGGCGTAGGGTTAGGTTGTGTAATTGAGGCCTTTCTTGTTTCTTGAGAAAGGATAGTATTGCCATATACGTCCCTCTTAGGACCGCCTTTGCTGCATCCCAAAGATTTTGAACAGTTGTGTTTTCATTTTCCTTTGCTTCCATGAATTTTTGTTTAATTCTTCTTTAATTTCCTGGTTGAATTCTTTAGTAGGATGCTCTTTAGTCTCCATGTATTTGAGTTCTTTCCAACTTTCCTCTTGTGAGTGAGTTCAAGTTTCAAACCATTGTGGTCTGAAAATATGCAGGGAATTATTCCATCTTTTGGTACTGGTTAAGACCTGATTTGTGACCCAGTATGTGATCTACTCTGGAGAATGTTCCATGTGAACTTGAGAAGAATGTTTATTCTGTTGCTTTAGGATGGGATGTTCTGAATATATCTGTGAAGTCCATCTGGTCTAGTGTGTCATTTAAAGTCCTTATTTCCTTGTTGATCTTTTGCTTAGATGATCTGTCCATTTCAGTGAGGGGGGTGTTAAAGTCCCCTACTAATATTGTATTATTGTCGATGTGTTTCATTGATTTTGTTATTATTTGGCTTATATAATTAGCTGTCCCCATGTTAGGGACATAAATATTTACAATTGTTAAATCTTCTTGTTGGATAGACCCTTTAAGTATGATATAGTGTTCTTCCTCATCTCTTATTAGTCTTTCGCTTAAAATCTAATTTTTCTGATATAAGGATTGCTACCCCAGCTTTCTTTTGATGTCCATTAGCATGATAAATGTTTTTCCACCCCCTCATTTTAAATCTGGAGGTGTCTTTGGGTCTAAAATGAGTGTCTTGCAGACCACATATCAATGGGTGCTGTTTTATCCAATCTGTTACCCTGTGTCTTTTGATTGGAGCATTTAGCCCATTTACATTCAGGGTAATTACTGAAAGATATGAATTTAGTGCCATTGTATTGCCTATAAGGTGACTGTTACTATATATTGTCTCTGTTCCTTTCTGGTCTGTTACTTTTGTAGGGATAGAGTTTATATGCCTCAATAACAAAAAATCTACCTATGAAAAACCCACAGTGAATATCATTCTCAATAGGGAAAAACTGAGAGCTTTTCCCCCTAAGGCCAGGAACACGGCAGGGAGGTCCACTATCACCACTGTTGTTCAACATATTACTAGAAGTCCCAGCCTCAGCAATCAGACAAAAATTTAAAAAAAAAATAAAATAAAGAAAGAAATAAAAGGCATCTGAATCAGCAAAGAAGAAGTCAAACTCTCACTCTTTGCAGATGATATGATACTTTATGAGGAGAACCCAAAAGACTCCACCCCAAAATTGCTAGAACTCATACAGGAAACCAGTAAAGTGGCAGGATATAAAATCAACGCACAGAAAACAGTTGCAATTCTATACACCAACAGTGAGACAGAAGAAAGAGAAATTAAGGAGTTGATCCCATTTACAATTGCACCCAAAACCATAGGATACCTAGGAATAAATCTAACCAAAGAGGCAAAGAATCTGTACTCAGAAAACTATAGAATACTCATGAAAGAAATTGAGGAAGACACAAAGAAATGGAAAAATATTCCATGCTCATGGATTGGAAGAACAAATATTGTTAAAATGTCTATGCTACCTAGAGCAATCTACACATTTAATGCAATGCCTATCAAAATACCATCAACTTTTTTCACAGAGATGGAACAAATAATCCTAAAATTTGTATAGAATGAGAAAAAATCCCAAATAGGCAGAGGAATGTTGAAAAAGAAAACCAACGCTGGTGGCATCACAATTCCAGACTTCAAGCTCTTTTATAAAGCTGTAGTCATCAAGACAGTATGGTACTGGCATAAAAACAGACACATAGAACAATGGAACAGAATAGAGAACTCAGAAATGGACCCTCAATTCTATGGTCAACTAATCTTCGGCAGAGCAGGAAAGAATATCCATTGGAAAAAAGAGAGTCTCTTCAACAAATGGTGTTGGGAAAATTGGATCACCACATGCAGAAGAATAAAATTAAACTATTTTGTTACACCATACACAAAAATAGACTCAAAATGGATGAAAGACCTAAATGTGAGCTAGGAATCCATCAAAATCATTGAGAACACAGACAGCAACCTCTTCTACCTCAGCCGCAGCAACTTCCTCCTAAACACATCACCAAAGGCAAGGGAAGCAAGGGCAAAAATGAACTATTGGGACTTCATCAAGATAAAAAGCTTCTGCACAGCAAAGGAAACAGTCAACAAAACCAAAAGACAACTGACAGAATGGGAGAAGATACTTGCAAATGACAAATCAGATAAAGGGCTAGTATCCGAAATCTGTAAGAATTTATCAAACTCAATACCCAAGGAACAAATAATCCAATCAAGAAATGAGCAGAAGACATGAACAGACATTTCTCCAAAGAAGACACATACATGGTCAACAGACACATGAAAAAGTGCTCGACATCACTCGGCATCAGGGAAACACAAATCAAAATCACAATGAGATACCACCTCAAGCCATTCAGAATGGCTAAAATTAACAAGTCAGGGAATGACAGATGTTGGCAAGGATGCAGAGGAAGGGGAACCCTCCTACACTGTTGGGTAGAAATGCAAGCTAGTACAGCCACTCTGGAAAACAGTATGGAGGTACCTCAAAAAGTTGAAAATAGAGCTACCCTATGACCCAATAATTGCACTACTGGGTATATTACCAGTATATTACCCAGAGATACAAATGTAATAATCTGAAGGGGCACCTGAACCCCAATATTTATAGCAACAGTGTCCACAATAGCCAAACTATGGAAAGAGCTCAGATGTCCATCGACAGATGAATGGATAAAGAAGATGTGGTAAATATATAAAATGGAATATTATGCAACCATCAAAAATGAAATCTTGCTATTTGCAATGACATGGATGGAACTAGAGGGTATTATGCTAAGCGGAATAAGTCAGAGAAAGACAATTATCATATGATCTAACTGATATGTGGAATTTCAGAAACAAGGCAGAGGATTATGGGGGAAGAGAGGAAAAAAATGAAACAAGATGAAACCAGAGAGGGAGACAAACCATAAGAGACTCTTAATCTCAGGAAACAAACTGAGGTTGCTGGAGTGGAGGGGGGTAGGAGGGATAGGGTGGCTGGGTGATGGACACTGAGGAGGTATGTGTTGTGGTGAGTGCTGTATATTGTGTAAGACTGATGAATCACAGACCTCTACCCCTGAAACAAATAATACATTATATGTTAATAATTTTAAAAAAAGATAAATGAGTCCAGCATAAGGACCAGTATAAAAAGAAAAAAAAAAGAAAGAAAGAAAAAGAAAATAACACCATGGGAGAGACAGATACACAAAGAAACCTCTATGTGAAGATGAAAGCAGAGACCAGAGGGACACATCTGCAAGTCAAAAAGTGCCAAAATTTTGCAAAAAACAAAAAACACAAAACAACAACAACAACAAAACATCAGAAGCTAGGAAAGAGGTCTGACTGATTCTCCATCACAGGCCTCAGAAGAGACCAGTCCTGCTGACACCTTAATTTCAGACTTCTAGCCTCCAGAACTGTGAGACAATAAATTTCTTGTTGTTTAAACCACTCAGCTTGTGGCACCTGGAAATGGCAGCCCTAGGAAAGTAACAGACTACCTAACAAGATGGTTGTGGGTTTAAATAAAATGATTTGTAATACACCTGACAAAGGATAAATCCCTTATAAATTATCATTAATAGTAAAAGTAATAGTTAATATTCCAACTGTGTTGGAATATTTTGAACCATAACTGATAGTCATGCAACAAGCTATACTTGATTTACCCCTCATTTCTATTTTTGGAAATTTAGATATGGAAACTTCCTGTTGGTAAGGTAATAGGGAAGGCAGGAATTATAAAGGAAATAAATCTCATGCCAGTGTGTGTTAATTCTTTGAATCCCCTGTAAATGGTTTGGCAGGAGAGGAGGTTGGAACACTTAGCTAAATTGAAGTTTGGGGATTATCTGTGAATTTAAAGTATCCATGCCATTTTGGCCCCTATTAGCACAAGTAATTGAGAGGAAAATCTTGCCAGTCATGCTTTTCCATAATGCTTAATGTGGACTTCAAAATTTAAGTAATTCATTAGCAGGCTTAAATGGTGTTATGGAACAACATTAAAGGATGCAAAGAGGTAGTCTGTAACCTTCATTTTAGAGATGAGCAAATTGAGGCCCATCAAGGTTACAATGAACTCAAGGTTATATAGTTCACATTGGAAAAGCTGACACTAGAATCCTTGTCTCCTAATTTCCTGATGAAAATTGAGTCTGTCTCTCAGGATTCTGTGTTATGTTCTGAATTCTGTGGAGCTTTTCTAATTGTCAGAACCCTAACTCTGCATATGGAATCATAAGACCAAGATTGGGAGGATTCAGATTGAGAGAGAAGAAAGTGACATCATAACATTTTCAATAAAAAGCCTCAAAAATTGCATTTGGGAAGGGAGCAATAGTGGGGACAGTGGGAAATTATTTTTACACTAAAATTATAAGCTATATAACACATTTAGAGAAATCTTTTTACATTGTTTAGAAGACCCATTAAATATGGCCTGGCAGGACCTTTCTAGGACAAGTCATTAAAGCCCTAAATGGTATTTGGAAATGTGGCTACCTCAGATTGAAGTCATTTGCATTATATTATAAAACACATAGGACACTTTGGCCATCAAGATCACGGGGATGGCTGAACTTTGGCCCACCACATGATTTCACAAATACAGAGTGTACTCCCAACCTGCTTAATGACTAACCCCACTTAAAGCAAGCTACCCTTTTTCACCTCTGGCGTGCTCAGCTTTTAAGTAGACCTTGTGGGAAGAAATATTAGACTTTAATACAACAAACTTTGTTTCATTGTTTGTTTTCACTTTGGTTTATTATTTTATATTTCCAGTCTTTGTAGGACATTTCCATGTTGCCTGCCCTAAGGATAACACTACTGTAATTGAGGGGCCCCGTTCAGAAACTATTTCAGAGAGAATCATTCAGTTTCATTTTACGGCTTCATAGCCCAGAACCAGAACTTTTCAAAAAGACACTCAATAACACCAATGCAGGGACCCCTCTGGACAACATATCAATTTGTATTATGAAGTGAATTATGGCTGTACCCACCAGAGCTGGTATAGTTAAGTGTCTGTCAGTGTTTCCATTATATTTTGAGGGCTTCTTACTTGGTTGCAAAAATACCCTTCAGGCTGAAGCATACAAGGCCAGCCTAGGAAGTGAGTGCTCCCTGTGCTTAGTTTTACCATTTAAAAACACTAGCTCTCTTTTGTGTTTGCTTGTATATGTTGTATAATGAAGAGAAATCTAGTTTTCTAAATCAATATGGCTGCCAGAGAGATAATGGTTTTAATGGGGAAAGCTCGCGGTGTTAAAGGTCATTTCTGTGAGTATGATCCACATCGGTCTCCTTGGAAGCTGCTAGAGTCCAAAAATGAGGATTCCAATGTGGTGCAAATGTCCTCCAAAAATTACAAATATATTTATTTGCCCTCTGAATTTTGAATCCAGAAATCTGCACTTACATCGTAGATGGGATATGACTACATTATATTTAAAGTTTTCCTCTATTTTCCCACTGACCATGGCCTATTCTTACATTGAATCCATGTAAATTCTTGTCCTTCCTTTAAATCCTAGCTCAAATTTCCTAATTTCTGAGAAGAAAAGGACTCGGACTCTTCCCCTATGCCACTTTGTACATAATATCTAGCTCCAATAGAACAACTGTTAGATTATACCATTTGTATGTGTGTCTATTTATTTATCGACCACACAAACTCAGGACAAGGATAATGTCCTGTTTATTAGCAGAGTGTTAGATATATTACATATGGTCAGTAAATATCAGTTCCTTGACTGAATAAGTGAATGAATGAATGAATGAATGAATGAATGAATGAATGAAGTACTCTGTGAAATAGGAATAGTGACAAGGACACTCAAGGAATTTTTTAAAATTTACATTTGAAAGGTAAGGACTTGTCTAATATGATTTTCCACTTCCAGGTTTCAACTTTCTAGAGGGTACAAATTCTCATATGTCCATAATGAAGAATCTCTCAGGAAATTGAATGACTTGTAAACTCTTACAGGTAGAAATATATGCAACAGGATTTGTTGAGAAAATTACTGATCAAGTAGGAGATGAGTGTTTGTTCTTAGTCACTGACTCTGTGACCCTCCTCAAGTTACTTAATAACTCAGTGATTCAGTCTCTCTCCAATTGGTGATAAAAAATAGCAGTTCTTATCTGCTTCTCAGAGATGTTTAGGGGAAAATGCGTTAGCACATCTGAGACAGTTTAAAGAAAAATCCTAAACTATAGATATTATATAAATTAAATATTATATTGCTATTGCATACTAGGTACTAAATAATTCATTGCAAACAAGACTATTTTGGTGAAATCACATCAATCTAATAACAAAATATAATTGAAGATTTGATTCTTTCGCTTGTAAGCGATTGGATTATATTTATACTATAAAAAATGAAATGAAAAAGTAGATTGTTCGATCATTTCTGCATTTGGCATTTGGGGATGGTCCATGTGATTATTATGACAGATAAGTTGTCATGTTCTACCTGAACCAAACACATTTTCAAGGAGAGGTGCTAAAAAGAATTACCGATGCTTTTAGAAGAAAAATGACTGGAAGAAATTATTTTTTTTAAATAACAGTTTTGCAAGTAGGTTAGCCATTGAGGGCTTTATTATAAAGCTTCTAATGTTTCTCCAAGTGTAATCCATGAATTGTATGCCTCAGTATCATCTTGACTATTGTAACCTGCAGATTCCCGGACCTCATTCTCAGGAATAAGCAACTCTGGGGTGGGGTCCAAGAATCTGCATTTTAAACGAGGTTTCAGATGATTCCTATGAAGACACTCAGGTTTGAGAACCACTACAGGAGTTTACATTCTTTGATTCAGGAGGCAAATGAAGAAAGTACAGACTGAAGATTAAGAACAGAAAATAAAACTTGCCTGTGTAGTGAAGAGTGATAAACTTTTCTCATCCTTTAAAATCACTGAGTGTATTACATTTTGTAAAATTTGTAAATGAGTTATAAATCAATGGTATAATCATGTTTTGGGGGGAAAGAATTTTTTTTTTTTAGTTTGGACAGATTGAATTAGAAAGAGTAAGAAGAAATTGACAGCTCCAGTTTACTGTATATTACCAGGGTTCAAGAGTAATTGTATTGATGGGGGAAAGGAGGGCTCCACAAACTCCTTTATTCTTTCTTCTGTCTCCACCTGGAACCGAGAGAACCTGCTTCAGGCTGAGAATCATTTTGACACTTAAGGGTTTGTCTTCCAGCAATTATCAAGACAAGTCAAGTAAAAATATCAAACAAAGCTTGGTTGTAATGTGTCTCTGTTATTAAACGGATATAGCATTTTTGCTTTGTTTCTGTTAGTAAGATAGCAGATAGTCATGTAGAAAATTTCAAATTATGGAAAAGATTACAGAGGCAAATGAAAAACACCTGAATTCCTGATACAGCATGGCAATTACAGCTCTCATTTGAGTGAAAATTCTTTTAGAGCTATACACCCATTGTAGAATATGATTCCATTTATATAAAATTATACCTATAATTAAATTTGCATATGTTTACATAAATATAAACATATGCTTATACAAAATTTTATATTTTTACATGTTGCTTTTCCATCTCAATGGCACTTTTAAAAAAATCTCATAATCATGAAAACCTATGGAGTCAACTGGAAAATAATTAGACTTAGGTTATTGCTGGTGTCAGCTGTTTCATCTCCTTCATTCATGTCTTAATTCCTGGGGACTTCTGGCCCTCCCTCAACACCTCTCTGCTCTAACTTCTACCTCTAAACCACTTTAGCCATAAACATTATATGGAAAGACAGAGATAAATGTGGGTGCTAATTCTCAGTTTTCTGGAGCACCTGAGTATCATATGAGATTCATTAGCGCCTAAGGAATCCTTGGTCTAACGCTTAGAGGTCTTTTCCTGTTCTATAGACTTCAATCAGCACTTTTTTAAAAAAGTACTTTCTCAAACAATATACTCCGTGGATGCTAAATAGGACCGAATAAGTTAAACATTTTATCAAACATGTATCTAATACAGTATTCTAAGTGCACTGCATGGATTATTTTACTGAATCCTTACACCTACCATGTAAGTTGAAAGCCATTCCTGTCTTTATAGGAATACTGAGAAAAACTGAGTCTCAATGAGTGTAAGTAGATGTTCACACTATGTGTCAGAGTGGAGCAGGTGGGGGATGGAGGAATGGAGAGCAACTATTTAATGAGTACAGGGTTCCTTTTGGAGTGAAAAAATGTTTTGGAACTGGGTAGAAGTTGTGAATGTATTGCTAATGTACTAAATAACACTGAATGAGTCACCTTACATGGTTAGTTTTATATTATGTAAATTTTACTTCAATTAAAAAAAATGGAGCATGGAATCAAACCCAGTTTGACCCCAGAGACCACATGCTCAACTACTACTAAAATACTGCTTCCCACGTGACTATATTGCCTATAGATTCAAGTTTTGCTAGATCAAACAAAAGTAATGGCTTTTGCTGCACAAATATTCAGTGTCTTGTGCTGATAAACATGTTAAATCTCCCATAGGATTATTTCGTATATAGGGGTGTGGTAAGTAGTGTTTCTCAATTACTTTTTTCCTGGAACCCATTTTACCTAGAGTGTTTCTACAAGGATGTGTTTCATAAAACGCATTTATGGAATAACTGTTTTCTTCAAAGCTCTGAAAATAATGTTTATTACAGAATTATTTTCACTTGGATGGTCTACTTAGTGTATCAGCAAAACTTCAGAGGGATTCAGGCAATATAATAAAGACAGAACAGTTTCTTGAAATTCGCCTTGTGATCATTACCTTAGCACTCGTTCATAATAGTAAGAGTAAAAGTGCAAAGGAACTAAGCAATTACACCTTTTATATTCTATTTGAAACATTTAGTATTTACTTTTTAGTTAAGTTTCATGCAAATGATAGCTCTGCTATGTGCACATATAACTATTTAAATTTTATGATAAAACACAAAATGTATAGAGGAGTGTAGATTTGACATTCCACAATTTTTAGCACAGCAGCTTCTGGGCTAAATAAGTTTCAAAAACAACTGAGAACACTAAAACTTTCTGAATTTGAAAAACGAAAGTTGTTTTTCTATAAATTTTGTGAGGTTTTCTTTGTTCAGTTATCTTTCTGAATAGAGACAAAACAATTTCTAAAGCAGTTAGAAATTGAGAACAAGGATTTATTATAGAATAATTATTTCCTCTTTAATCAAACCCAGCTTATCACCCAATTCTTCTATTCCAATTTTCTATATTAGCTATTATAACTTCATATAAAGAATGTGGGATGTGAAATTAATGCAAATGAATTTTGCTTATCACAAATTTACTTACGTGCTTTATGACTCAGTTTCCCCAAATAAACATGGATCTTTCTACCTTGCAGAATTTTCATAAGGAGAATATAAGATATAGATGTTAACCTATCCTTCCAAACATGCATATGTTCCTGACTATCCTGCTCATCATAGCCAAGAATTCTGACTCTCCTGTTTTCTGCAAGCCTGTCATCATTATTTCAGCTTCACTTCTCTTCTTACGCAGTCTGGAGCACATGTAAAACCACTTCCCGGATGTTCTTAATAGCACCCTAGAATCGCTGATCTCTTTGAGTTATAAAGATTATCATCTTGGTAAGGTTTACATTGGCTAATCCCCATTGCCATTTCTGCTGGTGAACCTCTAGCACTGCTGGGGAGAAGTTCCCAAATAACACTGGTTGGGTGCATTGCAAATACAGCCTAATGCATTTAGGTTGTATTTGCACTACTCAGTTCTCATCTCAAGAGCAAAGTGGACAATATTAAAAAAAATAATTTTTTACACACCACACATACACACTCACACACACACGTTTATGTCTATTTCACAGTCTCCCACACCAGGCTTAATTTTTCCTACTTAAAATACCACCATTCCTTTCCCTATTACAAAAAAAGAGAGACATCATTCAATGTAGGCTCTCTTCAATTGACTTCTGTGTGTTTTAATTTATGTTTACTTTTAGCTTAAGGCAATTCTTATGTCATTCAAAACAACAGGGAACCACCTATCTTTCCGTATGTGAAGTCTGTGATATGGCCACATATGGAACCTGACGGAAGGTGAAGAGAGGTAGAAAGAGGCTGAATTTCAGCCAGGCCTGGCACACTAGACAACTACATAGGAGTGGTCCTTACAGGGTGTTCTGAAATACACCAAAAGATATTTGTGGAGGAAGTGGGCCCCGGATTAGTAGAAAGCACTAAAGGCCAAAGATAAAGCAGCAGTGACAACCAATGAAGAGTAGATAGCCACTTGCCTGAGGGCAGTTACATGTGAGAATTTTGTGTTCCTTCTACTCCCCTATTCCAACCCAAACAAATAACAGAAAAGGAGGAAGAGATGTGAGGAATCAGGGCATTTGGTACCCTCGTCTTGTTCCTTCACTCCCAGTCTTCCCCACCACCTACTACCCCAAACATATTCAGAAAAACTAGATCAAGTCTAGGTTGCATCCAGGCAAGGCAAGAATCTATGAATTAAATACTAGGCTGAAACATTAAAATAATCAGAATTCTTAACAAGAAATATAAGACATTTTCACAGCAAAAAGTGGCTGATAAGCTATGGGATCTCCAAATGTGATGAGGGTAGCAAACACAATACCCAGTAGGAAATAGGTTTACCAGAGTATGGCAGATAGTGTTTTATGGGAAAAAAAATCATGTCTTATACCTTCGATATTTCAGACTCTTCCATCAAGTCAATTTTGATGATCTCCATAGTAAAATAATTTTCAAAAGTAATCCTTCTATCAGTGTTTATCTTTGAGCAAACAGGCTCCTTATTCCTTTTCTTTACTCATTTTATTCTCAACCTGCTCCACTGAGACCCTCTACTAATAGGCATATAGTCAAGGCTGTATTTGGCCAGTCTGTTCTGGTATTGGCTGAACTGGTTATTAAAATATTAAAGAACTTAGACACAACTGGTAAAGAGTCACTAATTCAAACCCCCTCTTTCCCACTGCCTTTCAGTCTTGGCTCTCTTCCAGAAGCCCCCACAACTCAACAACTAAAGGGTTAATGCTCATACAGTTGGGGAGCCTCTTGGTCCCTGTTCAGTTGAGAGGATTTATGTTTGGTTTATACAGCACCATATTAATTTTCAGTTTTGAGTATAAACCCAGTCTACTACATATATCAGCAAATGAGGCAAATATCTTCAGATAGTTAATGTCTCTCTTGAATAATGAATGGTTACTTTGCCACCGGATGCCTTCAATTGACCAACATGCTCTAGTCTTTCTAGACTTTCAGATACTGCTTCCTTTTCTTCTTCTCCCACCTGGTGTTGTACATTTGCTCATGATAAACTCCCAACCCATCCTGCTTTACTGGACTGCCATGGATGTATCACCCTCAGAGAGGGATTTGCCTTCTGAACTGAACTTTCTTACAGTACCTAGAGAAAAACCTCTACAAAATATCTACCTTATTTCTGTAGATAATCTGAATTCCAGATCTTAGCTTGACCAAATCAAGCCTTTCTTCTCTCCCTGTGTCTTTGCCACACACCAAAACTTAAATTAAGTTTTTCCACTGGAAAATTTTATATCTTATTGTAACTACTCAAATACTGGTAGTATAAAAGGTCTATGATAAATGAGAAGACCTATAAAATTTCAAATCCAGGGAATGGAAGAACATTTATTTATTAACATACAATAAAATTTTTGAGGGTAAGGAACCATTCTGTGCTTCAGGGAAATATAAGGGTTTGAAGTTATTGTCCTCCAAGATGTGCTCCTACATCATCTTGACTATCACAACCTTATAATCTTCATTTCTTTCACCCTCGCCTTCAGACTAATATGACAACTGCCTCCTGACTGCTTACTTTCTGGACTTCCAGCCAATATCTCTTCACCTTCTCCATCAGCCGGTATGTATATACATGCAATATATTATTCGTAAGAGCTCTCAAAACTCAAAAGTTTTAAAAACAATCCAGTTATAAAATAGACAAACTATATGAACAGACATTTCATCAGTGAAAACATACAGATGCCACATAGGCACATGAAAATATGTTCAAAATAATTAGTCATTAGAAAAATGAAAATTAAAACTACAATGAGATATCATTACACACCTATCAGAATTGTACACACCTGTCAGTGTAACATAATCAAAGGACTGAGATGCTATCATCTTCTTCACATGCTGTTGGTTAGAAACAGGTCAAAGGTTCTGTCCACACTCAAGGTCTGAACATCAGGAGGCAGGACTCATGAGAGCCACATTAGAGTGTGTTCATCATATTTGTCATGTAATGTAAGGCACATTTCAAAGTTCAAAAAAAAAAAAGAAAAATCACACATATGGCTAGGTATACTATGTAGGGATAATCACTGTTAATGATACTGAATGGGTTTCTTCACAGTCATCTACATGTTCTTCTTGAAACCTGTGCCCTAACAAAAGGACATCATATATATAATTATTTGAACATTCTATCTTTTTATATAAATATATGTATAAAAACATATGTATAAAAGAGGTATGGTACCATAACATGATTTTACAATTTGTCTTACTTTTTAAGAACACATCCTCCTTAAATAATCTTCAAAACTGTAAAATATCTTCTCCTAAATATTATTTATTTCAGTTTCCGTACTATTTAATAATTTGTTTCCTATTGCCATGTTATAAATATCACTATGATAAATCTCAGTCCTATAAAAACAACCTCCTAAATATATCTTAAATATATACCTTCAATATCTAAGTGGGAGGATTTCACTTCCCAATTTAAGTTGAAACCTTTATTATTACCATCACTGTTTTAGTCCTATTCCTGATCTCTTTCCACCCTCCTACCTCTGTATTTGACTTATATCTGACCAGTTCATCAGCACCTTTCAAGATACTTGAATTATCTACCCCTCCAGGAAGCCAGATTGATTGAAGTGACTTTTCTAAATGTCCCCTCATTGGCATCTCTGCTTTGTACTGTTACTACATCATTTTTTTATTATGTTCAATTAACCAACATATAGTACATCATTAGTTTTTGATGTAGGATTCAATGATTCACTAGTTGCTTATAACACCCAGTACTCATCACATCATGTGCCCTCCTTAATGCCCATCACCCAGTTACCCATCCCCCCCCCACCTCCCTTTCCACAATTCTCAGTTTGTTTCCTGGAGTCAAGAGTCTCTCATGGTTTGTCTCCCTCTCTGATTTCTTCCCATTCAGTTTTCCCTCCCTTCCCCCTATGATCCTCTGTGCTATTTCTTATATTCTACATATGAGTGAAACCAAATGATAATTGTCTTCCTCTGATTGACTTATTTCACTTAGCATAATACCCTTCAGTTCCATCCATGTCGATGTAAATGGTAGGTATTCAGCCTTTCTGATGGGTGAGTAATATTCCATTGTATAGATGAATCACATCTTCTTTATCCATTCATCTGTTGAAGGACATCTTGGCTCCTTCCACAGCTCAGCTATTGTGGACATTGCTGCTATAAACATTGGGGTGCATGTGCCCCTTTTTTTCACTACATCTGTATCTTTGGGGTAAATACCTAGTAGTGCAATTGCTGGGTCATAGTGTAGCTCTTTTTTTAACATCTTGAGGAACCTCTATACTGTTTTCCAGAGTAGATGTACCAGCTGGCATTTCCACCAACAGTGTAAGAGGGTTCCCCTTTCAATGATGTGGGGGTGTCTGGGTGGCGCAGTCTGTTAAGTGTCTGCCTTCAACTCAGTTCATGATCTCAGGGTCCTGGGATGGAGCCCTGTGTCAGTAGTCTTCATGCTCCGTGGGGAGTCTACTTCTCCCTCTCCATCTGCCCCTCCCCTTGGCTCATGCTCTCTCTCTCAAATAAGTTTTAAAAATATTTTTAAAAATTAATTAATTAGTTAACTAATTAATTGATTAAATGATGTGTTTGCGTGTCTTCTCACTTCTAGGGTTGTAATGCCCTTATCAGGGAGAGAACACATCTCTTCCTCCTTTTCATCTTTAGCACCTAGTGCAGTGCATATAACACATAATAATTTCTCACGACTGAAGTTGAACTGAGCTACTGAACTAAACTAAGATAGTGTGGATATGCTATGGAGGTATAGTTTTGCTAAGCCATCTACATTTTACAATGATGTGTTTTGCTATCCTTGAGCACACAGCAAAGCCTAAAATTAAATGAAGGAGATTCAAAACACTCTTATGCAACATAAAGACCCTTTGTATCATATGCAACTTTTAAAAAAAGGAAGCAAATATTAAAAAAAAAAGATCAAGAAATTTGTAACAACTCTTCCTTCACCAGAAAGAGTGTCTACCCAAAGATGAAGACAAATATTATTGCACATGCTTACAAACCCTAAAACTTAAAAATGTGTATTAGTCATTCCTATTGAATTCACAATATGATTGAGATGATTATTAAAAAGTCTAACACAAAACCCAACCCATTATAAAAATAGGAAGTAAAATAGCATTTAATTATGTAAGAAGCAGAAGAGGTGATTTAGGACAATTGTATCATTTTAATGCCCATGAAATCCTTGTGGTAAGTATAGTAAATTCATTTTATATCTGAAATAGCCTGCCCAGGATTTCACAACTAGTAAGTGACAGAGCCACACTTCAAAGACAGGAAGGTCCAGTTTCAAAGCCACAATCTTTACATTTCTTTGAGCTATGAGAGCACCAGGAAATACCATAGTTTTCAGTTTATTACCAGAAATGTTCCCTAGAATATCAGGGGAAATAGTAGTAATGACTAACAGCAGGCTTGAAGTTGAGGCTGCATATCTATGGGAAACCATGATTATTTGCATTGTGCTGTGTTTGATTTAGTTCCCTGCCAAATGTCATGCCAAAGCCTTGACACAACAGAGATTTGTGCCTAGAGCCATTCATTCTCTGTCTGGCAGAGGACATTGGCTGGCATATTTTACATGGATATTCTGAAGTCACACCAGTCTCTGAATAGAGACTGAAAGTGACTAAGACAAAAAAAATATATGAAAAATGGAGGCGCGTCATACTCCAAAAACAAACAAACAAACAAAACAAAACAAAAAAAAACCTAGAAGTATGTTTCAAGTTTTAAATCTCAATTATTCATATATGTATATGCTTATAGAAGTTTATTTTTTCATAGAGAAGTTACATGGCAGAACACATATAGTATTTTTTGAGCCAAAATAAAAGATGATTATATAAGTGTATTTCCCCAAGTATCATGTTTGCATAAAATAGGTTATCAATTATTATTAATGATATCATATCTATATGTGTGTATATATATGCATATATATGTATTATGTTTGCATAAAATAGGTTATCAATTATTATTAATGATATATATGTGTGTGTATATATATGTGTGTGTATATTATATATATATACACATTTTTTATAACCACAAACTTTCAACTTTCCTCTAAATATGAAATTATCACACAGAAAAATAAAAGAACTGCTTCACTCATTTCATTATGGGGTGGAAAGACTCGAAATAGGGTAAATGATCTAGAGAAGTTTTAGAGAGACTATAAGCAAACATTTGTGAACCATTCATTATCTAAATACCTCCAAAGAAATGACAAACCTTCTTTCAATACTTTATCCCAGAACTCACATTCCTTATGTGGTACTTTAAGCAATTTTTTCTTGCTACTTCCTCCATAGACAAGGACTGGTTTTCATAGCTTCTGTGTATGGGATCTGTTTCCAGTTCCTTCCTTCATCTTTCTCCCTTATAGTCCCTAAGAATCTTAGTTCCTTTTGTCTTTACTCCTGGAGTTCCCACTATGTACTTTTTATTCAATGTATTCCTTTTCAGCTCCCTCTCAGGATTCAAGGTTATTAAGATTCATGATATTTATAATGTTCTTTGTCCACATTTTTTTTTTTTTACAACAGCATTCCATTTTGAAATCAAAGGCATCCTGTACTGGCCTTGTGCTCTCACCCTTATCTTTCCCATAGTACATTTATATACTTCTTACTGAGCTCTATTTAATTTGCTGTTTGCATCTTCTCATGAAATCAACTTGCAATTTTAAACTAATTTCGCTATCTGGTCCCCCAAAACCTAGATATTCCTAGGTAGTTCTTAACTGATAGTTAACTTGCATATATCCTACCTTCAATAATTTAATCATCAGAGTCATTAAAGACTGTGTTAAACAACTTCCATCAAGCATAGAATAGTTTCATTGTTTTACTGTCAAAGGCATTAGTGATAACCATTCTTTGAATATATGTTGTATGAATTAAGGGTTTCTGTGATCAGGAAATGATATGTATTTAATGATCAGGTTTTTTATTCTAATGTTTTCTCATTAGTATCATGTTTTATCAGATGAAAGAGTGTTTATCATATACATGAACATGTACTATACTTCCATATATATAAGCACATTACACTAATATAATTTTTATAACATTTTTTATTATTATAACATTTGTATTTATATGCTTTATTTTTGGAGAATATTGAAAATACATTTTAAGTGTGCATACCTTTGTCCAAGGCACATCCTGCTGTGGTCTCAGGACAGGAACCTATTGTAAAAAATATATATATATTCTCATTAATATACTTAGTATAACAAACAGGTTGAGAAATACCAATAAATAAAATTTTTTAAAAAATACATAAAATACCTAAAAAAATACATAAAATAAAAAAATGGTTTAAACCTCAACCGTTGCTCAATATTAGTATATGCCCATTAACTTCAAAAATGTTGTTTTTATCATTATTTTTTTTTTGCTTTTAGATCATTAAGAAAAAGAAAGGTGTAAATATTCTGATTTACTTCTCTATCTGAATCTCTAAAAGAATTCTATTTTTTTAATGTCTGAAAATAAACATTTTTTCCTAGAAAGAAACATAAAGGCAGATTAAATTCTTGATACACAAAAGTCAATTTCAGACAAAACTCAGACAACACTTTTCAAAAATGCTAAATGAATGAATACGTTTCAAATAAGAAGATGAGGAAGCAGGTTAAACAGGTTTTATGATAATAAAAGTCCTATAATATTTGCTCATCAAAATGTGGCAATGGAACATCAGTTAAAATTAAGAGAATCATTTCACAGTTACAATGTTTCAAATTTTCAAGCAGTGAAACTAGAATGTGTGTGCAGATAATAGATTTAAATATGTTCAAATGAACTTGAGCACTTTAAAAATCAAAAGAGGAAACACAATCACATATTGCTGCATTAAGACCAATATTTCCATCATCTCCTCCTATTTTATTATTCTATTAGACACAGTGTCATATTTCCAAAAATGTGGACACCCAATCCACATAAAAGCACAGATCTAAATCTAAGAATTCTCATTGCAAATGTGACTATGCTGATTATAAGAACTTCAATTAAATGTAAAATCAAAGAACCACTCATTTTGTTCATAATTTTTGGCGTTCTATCTGCTTGGAATTTCCAGATGTGGGAGGAAAAATCAGAAGAATTAAACTTCCTTTGTGATTTCTACCAGCATGTTGGAATAAAAGTTTTACCATGAATAAATTTTTAAAAATAAATAGATAACATTCATAAGGTAATAATAAAAGTATGTTTTTCTTCCATATTTAAAGTTTACAGAGCCAAAGAATTTTAGCTCTAGAAAGCACCTGCGTGGATAACCAAGTAAACTGAATCCAAACTGTCAATTAAGGGATTCTCATTGTTATATGGAAATGCCTTAGGGGTCCCTGGATAATGTAAGGGAACCGATCCTTTGGGTAACCCATAATG
The DNA here is from genome assembly GCF_017311325.1 of Ursus maritimus. NCBI lineage: Eukaryota > Metazoa > Chordata > Mammalia > Carnivora > Ursidae > Ursus > Ursus maritimus. Next base: position 3,761,771 of record NW_024424119.1, read on the forward strand.
TTCCCTCAGCCAATAGTCAAGCACAGCAGACATGTGAATAAATTCAGGCACACACATGCATGATGCATGTATGTGCATACACACACAAACGCATGCACACACACACACACACACACACACACACAAATTCAGGCCATCTTCTTTATTCTATGGCCAAACCTAGAGTCTCACAGTTTTTGGATTTGAAACTTGGCCCCTGGATTACTAGCTACACTGGACTTTAGACAATTTACATAACCCTCTCTGAGCCTCAATTTTTTTACTTACAGTGAAGTTGTTATGAAGATTAAATGAGTTAAATCAAATAAATTGCTTAGAAACCCTTCCTAGGGCATAGTAAGTAGCCAATAAATGTTCACTATTAAAAACTATAAAACATTTGAAAGTAAAAATTCTTCAAAAACTCTTCAAAAATATTAAATAATTTGGATATTTTAAAAATATGTCAATTGTTATTTCTAGTCTACTAATCATCTCTCAAGTGTGAAAATCTCCATTTGTATTTTTTTGCTTTTTAATATAATTATATTTATATTTGCACAATTATAATTGCAAGAAATAATTGAGAAACATGGGTGGCAAACTTTATTCATGAAAGAATCATAAAAAAAACCAAAGTAAAAGTGGCATTTTTCTTCAATGAGGCATTTTAAATGGTTAGTTAACAGCTGTAATCCTATGTTCTGTGTTTTACTTGTGGTCTAGCATGAATAGAGGAACAGAAAATCTTCTTAAATGACAGGGAGGTACTTAAAGTTTTCCACAGGTCAAGCAAGAATCCAATTATCTAATATCCATGGGAGCAGAAGTATGTGGCAAAGAGAAAGTACAAAGCTGGAGACCCAGCGTTACTGCCAGGCTATAATAAATTTATCACAGAAAGACATGATATCAACAAAGTAAGAACTGGACTCACAAAGCAGACAATCTTCAGCTACTAAAATTTCCATGTCTCTGGCCATTAGGAATAGTTAGGGCTTTAAAAAATAGGATTAAGTTTCTGTGCTATGATTTTTCTGATCAGAACATGCACTCCTACAAATAGGAATAAGTTGCAGGAGGAAAGGGAGGCAACATAATTTTTAAAGTTTGGTTTAACGGAGTATAGGGTAGGATTAGAAGGCGGGGGAAAGACTTGATAAGAGAAAATGAACATAATAACAAAGGGAAGAAGAAAAGGACAACTATAGCCTCAATAAAGAAAGTACTAAATGCCAAACCTGAAAGATAGACAATATATTTGGTGTAGTATGTTTTGATCAGAAGCTATTCTTGTAGATCTGGTGGTGGAACCGAAGGAGAGGTGGTGACCTATTCACATCATTTTACTGTTTTATCTCGGGATTTTTCTACCAGGGCTAATTTCCTCCTCCCATCCCTGTGACCAGGGACATATAACAATTTCTGGACATTTTTGGTTGTCACAGCTGGGGTGGGACGCTACTGGATGCTACTAGCATCTAGTGGGTAGAGGCCATGGATGCTGCTAAACATCCAATAATTCACAGGACAGCCCCCCACAAAAAAGATTTATGCAGCCCAAAATATCAATCTTGTGCGGAGGTTCAGAAACCCTGTCTTAGGAGAGGAGGTGAAGCTTCCTTATACCTCAGTACTTCACAAACGCTACCAAATCACGAGATCATAGAGTGAATCTTTCAGGAAAAAGAGAACTAACCTTGGTCAAGGTTTTTGACAGAGATATTTTGGTTGCAAGTAATCTATTTAAACATTGCTGATCTAGCACTTACGTAGCCATGTATAAAACCCAGATTGATCAGATACTTGTCATCAAGTTTTTTACACTACAACAATCTGAACCCTATATATAATGGTATTCCCACTTCTCAAGTGTTATTCAACATCAGAAAATATCTTTGTGAATTATTTGATTTTATTCTTTTACAAAAACACCAATTTCAAACATTCAGACATTATGCCATTTGAAATAATTTAGTTTGAGAGAGAGGTTATTTACCTTATCATTATTAGAAATTTGATAATTCATCATAATTCAATAGTTAACCAAAATCATTCTTAAGGAAAATAAGGTGGTTTAATATTTTTTATTTTATTTTTGCTTTACACCAAAATAACAACTACTTTAAGCAAAACTAAGATACATTTCTATTGATTACTAATATAAAGATACACTATACATGGCAACATGAACTAAAACTAATGTTTGAAACAGGATAATTATCACTATTTAATATAAACTAATGTGTAAATTCTCACTGCTCTCATTTTGCTCATTTGAGAATACTTCATTACTATCATGCTGCTCAGAGTATTTAAGCTGTAAAGTATAATGTTTCTTTGATATTAATTTAGTGGGATTCACAACCTAAAAAACATGTCATGTTTCAGTTTGTTGATTTCTTTCAAGGATCTCTGCAAAGTCCAAAAATCTGGGGAGGGAGGGATCCTTAAAACCTTTCATAAATTACAAATGAATTTTTACAGCTAAAAGCAACATATTGAAGAAGTAAGGAAGGGAAGGATAGGGGAGTTCTATGTTGCTATTACTGTGATTCAAAAGAAAGCTCCATTCAGATGGATTTAACAGACATATTCAGAACATTACATCTTAAAACAGCAGGGTACACATTTTTTTTCAAGTGCACATGGAACATGCTCCAGAGCAGATCAGATATTGGGCCCCCAAAAGAGTCTCAACAAGTTCAAAAAGATCAAAGCCACACTATGCATCTTTTCTGACCAAATGCTATGAAACTAGAAATCAACCACTAGGAAAAAAATCTGTAAAGACCACAAATACATGGAGGTTACATAACATGCTCCTAAACTATTAATGAGTCACAAGAAGTCAAAGAAGAGATCAAAAATTACATGGAAAAAAAATGAAGATGAAAACACAATCATCAAAAACCTTTTGGATGCAACAAAAGCAGTTCTACAAGTGAAGATTATAGTAATACAGACCTATCTCAAGAAGCAAGACAAATCCTAAATACATGACCTAACTTTACACCTAAAGGACCTAGAAAAAGAAGAGCAAACAAAATCCAACCCAGCAAAAGGAAGGAAATAATACAGATTTGAGCAGAAATAAATAATACAGGGATTAAACAACAAAAACAAAATGAATAGAACAGATCAATGATACCAGGAGCTGGTTCTTTGAAAAGATTAACAAAATTGATAAACCTCTAGCCAGAATCACCAAGGAAAGAAAAAAAAAAAAAAGCACCCAAATAAACAATGCACTAATGAAAGATGAGAAATAACAACCAACACTACAGAAATACAAACAATTATAATAGAATATTATGCAAAACAATATGTCAACAAATTGGACAAGTTAGAAGAAATGGATAAGTTTCTGGAAACATATAACCTACCAAAACTAAAGCAAGAAGAAATAGAAAATTTGAACCAACCAATTATCAGCAATGGAATTGAATCAGTAAACAAAAACTCCGAAAAAACAAAAGTCCAGGACCAGACAACTTCACAGGCAATTCTACCAAACATTTAAAGAAAAGTTAATGCTTATTTTCAAACTATTCCAAAAAATAGAACAGGAAGGAAACTCAAATTCATTCTATGAGACCAGTATCACCCCAATACCAAAACCAGATAAAGATACCACCAAAAAAGAGGACTACAGGCTAGTATCTGTCATGAATATAATTGCAAAAATCCTCAGCAAAATATTAGCAAACTGAATCCAACAATACATTAAAAATATCATACACCGTAATCAAGTGGGATTTATTCCATGGTACCAGAACAGTCAATATTTGCAAAACAATCAAGTAATACATCACATCAAGAAAAGAAAGGATAAAAACCATATGGTCATTTCAATAGTTGCAGAAAATGCATTTGGCAAAGGACAATATCCATTCATGATTTAAAAAAAAAAAAAAAAAAAACCTCTGCAAAGTAGGTCTAGATGGAATTTACCTCAACATAATAAATGCTTTATGTGAAAAACCCATAGCCAACAGCATAGTCAATGGTGAAAAACTGAGAGCTTTTTCCCCAAGGCCAGGAACAGACAAGGACGTCCACTCTCACCACTTTTATTCAACATAGTCCTGGAAGTCCTACCCACAGCATCAGAAAAGAGAAAGGATTAAAAGGCAACCAAACTGGTAAAGAAGTAAAACTTTCATGATTTGCAAATGACATGATAGTATATATAGAAAACCCTAAGGACTCCACAAAAAAAAAAAAAACTAAACAAAACAAAAAACAAGAAATCAGTTCTAGAACTGATAAATGAATTCAGTAAAATTGCAGGATATGAAATCAATGTACAGAAATCTGTTGAACTTCTGTACACTAATGAAGCAGCAGAAAGAGAAATTAAGAAGGCAATCCCATTTGCATCCAGCATAATAACATACCTGGGAACAAACTTAACCAAAGAGAGGAAGGACATTTACTCTCACAACTATAAAACACTAATGAAACAATAGAAGATGACACAAAGAAATGGAAAGACATTCCATACTCAAGGATTGGAAGAACAAATGTTGTTAAAATGCCTATTCTACCCAAAACAATCTACAGATTTAATGCAATTCCTCTCAAAATACCAACAGCATTTTTCACAGAACTAAAAGAAACAATCCTAAAATTTCTATGGAACCACAAAAGGCCTTGAATAGCCAAAACAATCTTGAAAAAGAAAAACAAAACTGAAGGTATCACAATTCCAGACCTCAAGTTATATTACAAAGCATTAGTAATGAAAACAGTATGGTATTGGCATAAAAACAGATACATAGATTAATAGAATAGAAAACCCAGAAATAAACCCACAATGATATGGTCAATTAATCCTCAGTAAAGGAGGAATGAATATACAATAGGACAAAAACAGTCTTTTCAGCAAATGACATTGGGAAAATTGGACAGCTACATGTAAAAGAATGAAACTGCACCACTTTCCTACACCATACACAAAAATAAATTCAAAATGGATGAAAGACCTAAATGTTAGACCTGAGGCTGTGAACACTCTTGAAGTGAGCACAGGCAATAATTTCTCTGACACAAGCTGTAGCAACATTTTTCTAGATATGTCTCCTAAGGCAAGGGAAGTGAAAGGAAAAATAAACCATTGGTACTACATCAAAATAAGAAGTTTCTGCACAGCAAAGAAAACAACCAAAAAACTCAAAAGCAATCTACTGAAGGGGAGAATATATTTGCAAACGACATATCTGATAAGGGGTTAATATCCAAAATATATAAAAAACTGATACAACTCAACACCCCGAAAACAAATAATCTTTTTAAAATAGGCAGAAGACATGAACAGACATTTCTCCAAAGAAGACATGCAGATGACCAACGGACACATGAAAAGATTCTCAACATCACCCATCATCAAGGAAACGCAAATCAAAACTACAATGAGCTGTCACCTCACACTGTCTGAATGGCTAAAATTAGCAACACAAGAAACAACAGGTGTTGGAGAGAATGTGGAGAAAATGGAACCCTCTTGCACTGTTAGTGGGAATGCAACCTAGTGAAGCCACTCTGGAAAACAGTATGAAGGTTCCACAAAAAATAAAAAATAGAACTACTCTACCACCCAGTAACCTCACTACTTGTTATTTACCAAAAGAATATAAAATATAAAAATACTAATTTAAGGGATTTATTTACAGCATTATTTACAATAGCCAAACTATGGAAGGAGCCCAAGTGTCCATCAATAGATAAATGGATAAAGAAGAAGTGGTGTGTATATATGTAAAGAAGTGGAATGATTTTATTGAGCCATAAAAAAATGAAATCTTGCCATTTGCAACAACATGGATAGAGCTGGAGAGTATAATGCTAAGCAAAATAAGTCAGTCAGAAAAGACAAATACCATATGATCTGACTCATATGTGGAATTTAAGAAACTAAACAAATGAGCAAAGGAAAAAAGAGAGAGATAAACCAAGAAACAGACTCAACTATAGAGGACAAACTTATGGGAGGTGGGAGGTGAATGGGGGGGCGGGAGGGCGGGGGGGATGGGTGAAATAGATGCTGGAGATTAAGGGTACACTTATCATAATGAAAATAAATAAAATTTTTAAAGTGTCAAAAACAAACAAAAAAAAAGAGGTCCATATTTAGAGGAAACTTAGAAATGGTCATATGCACATAGTAATGTAATGCCACAGATCTACACATTCTTCCTGTTTTAAGCATGGTAGAGGTGTTCTTGCAAAAGGAGATTTAAGTCAACAACCACTTTACTAAAGCAGAATCACTATTTAACTCCAAAGTAAATCATCAGCACGATGATTAATTCCCCTTATGCCCAATATGAATGCTTTAGAATTGGTTGAGTTTCTGTTATTTCTCCCATTATTAACTATTAACTATCAATTTGTTTATACAGTTTATATAATTTCCAGATATATAGGAAGTCATTCAAATGACTTACCTTTTCAACCTATCCTGAAATTTTTATGACCTTACTGATGTATGATCCCAGGAACAATTTCAATAGATATGTGATATTTCAGTGAAAGATGCTATATATGGTATGCAAACTGAACTTAAGAGATCAAATACAGTTATTACTAAATCTAATTTCTTTGTATCTACTTGTAAGCAAACCAGGTGTGCTTGTGGACATAATTCAAATTCAGAATGATCCCAGTGTGTAACATATTCTTCTCTCATAAAAGATGGTAACACTGCCATAATTAGTGAATAAGGGGATTACCATCAAGAATGGTGTACTGTGCATAATATTTTATAAAGGCAAACCAGAAATTTTAATATACTGGTAATATGGGCTGAATTGTTTGCCCTCAAAATTCTTATGCTGAAATCTTAGGGACGCCTGGATGGTTCAGTCCATTAAGCATCTGACTCTTGGTTTCGGCTCAGGTCATGATCTCATGGGTCATGAGATCTAGCCCTGGATCAGGCTCCATGCTCAGTGGGGAGTCTATTTGAGATTTCTCCCTGTACTGCTCCCACACTGACGCTCGCATTCTCTCTCCCTCTCCCTCTCTCTCTCTTTCAAATAAATGAATAAATCTTAGAAAGAAAGAGAGAGAAAGAAAGAAAGAGAGAGAGGGAGGGAGGGAGGGAAGGAGGGAGGGAGGGAGGGAGGAAGAAAGAAAAACACTAGCTTTCATTCACTCTGAATGTGACAATATTTGGAAAGAATGTCTTTAAAAAGGTAATTAGATTAAAATGAGTCCATTAGGGTGGACCCTAATCCATTGTGTCTGGTGTCTTTATAAGAATAGATTAGGGCACAGAGACCCTCAGAGGAAAGACCATGTGCAGATTCAGAGAAAAGATGGCCATCTACAAGCTGAGAAAAAACTCCCTCAGAGGAAAGTAACCCTGCAGACACCTTGATCTTGGACATCTAGCCTCCAGAATCATGAGGAAACAAAAAAAGTCTGTTGTATAAACCCAGTCTGTGGTTCTCTGTTATGACAGCCCTAAAAAACTGATAGAATTTGTACTTTCTGGAGTTAGATTATACCTCTACTCCAACATGTGACAAGAGGTAAATTTTATCCTCAGTGTCCTCCCATTTCCCATGCAATATTTGTCTTTCTCTTTCACCGGCTTCTTGCAGAATTATTACTCTTTTGATGTTCCCAGGATACAAGGGGTTGTCTATCCATGGACACAGCTTCTCTTCCTTGCTCTTTATTTATTTTTTTAAAGATTTTTTATTTATTTGAGAGAGAGAGCAGAGTGAGAGAGTACGAGCTGGGAGTGGGGGGGGGGTTGTGGAAGGGGCAGAAGGAAGGGAGAAGTGGACTCCCCGCTGAGCAGGGAACCCGACATGGGGCTCCATCCCAGGAGATCAGCATCATGATCTGAGCTGAAGGCACACTCTTAATCAACTGAGCCACCCAGGTAGGTGCCCCTGTTTCTTGCGTTTTAAATGTATTCTCAAAGTGATCCTAAAGAAACAGACTGACCTAAAGAAACAGTCTATCACAAAGACTCTAATTACTGAGAACAGCTTGGCCTATATCTGTATTTGAGGGTATTTGTCTGCAAAAAGTAAATAATACCTTTTTTTAATAAAGCAAGCCTTTTGTGTTATTTTGTTTTGTTAGTAATGAGCAGGTATGATGAAATTGCCATCTTCATTCATTGCTGATGGTAGTATGAATTGGGAAGCAATTTGCCAGCAGGTATCAAAGTCTTAAAAATACTCTCCCTTTCACCCAGTTATTTTTCTCCTCGGAATCTCTCAAAAGGACATATCAACAGATGCTGGCAAGCATTTATGAACTGATAATCCACTTCACCACTATTTATACTAACTCTTCTCCTTCATAAAAGGAAACAAGCTATATATCTTCTAACAGATTAAAGAAACTGAGTTTCTCCCCCAGATAAGGAACTATTGTGCTTTTATTTGTAACCATGTTTTCAAAGGCAATTTAGTGGCATGAGAATATAAAGTAAATTTTATAGTTTTAGATAAGCAGATGAGGATCCAATAGGATTCCATCATGTGAAACTAAATTAACCCTCCCCAGAAATAGGAATTCTCTTTACTCTGCCACATTTGTTTCTCTCCCCCTCCCTACATATGAAGAGTCGCCTTTATAAATTAATAAAACACCCAGAATTCCATGAAGCAGACATGACTCATGGGAGTATCTCTGCAGAGTCCTCCATCATCTCAGGAGGAGCAAGGAGAAAGAGGTTTCCACAGTCACAGTCTGTTAGTACAACCTGGTAACTGCTTCAGTATTCAAGTGACTGGCCTCCTCTTTTATATCCAAAATAATTGAAACTGATGACATCCTATTGAAACTTCCCCTTCTCATTTGGAGGATCAAGAGGTAGTCTTTTTTGTTCCCTAACAGAGGTATCACAAAGTATCTCATGACATAAGACATAATTTTTTTTAGAGTACATCCCTGGTTTTTAATGTAAAGTTCGATGATTCATTAGTTGTGTATAACACCCAGTGCACCATGCAATACGTGCCCTCCCCACTACGCATCACCAGTCTATCCCATTCCTCCACCCCCTCCCCTCTGAAGCCCTCAGTTTGTTTCCCAGAGTCCATAGTCTCTCATGCTTCATTCCCCCTTCTGATTACCCCCCCTTTCTTTATCCCTTTCTTCCCCTACCGATCTTCCTAGTTCTTATGTTCCATAGATGAGAGAAACCATATGATAATTGTCTTTCTCTGCTTGACTTATTTCACTTAGCATTATCTCCTCCAGTGCCATCCATGTTGCAACAAATGTTGAGAAACCGTTCTTTTTGATAGCAGAGTAATATTTCATTGTATATAAGACATAAATATTTTTTTAATTCTATATTTATTCTATCCCCTTGTTATAACATACCTATGTTATTTTATTTGAACAGTCTAAACCTTGTCATACCATTATTACCAAATGAGAATTTAGTAAAGTCATATTTTCAGATATGAAGAAAGCATTGTAAATGGCACTTGGTTATAAATGTCAATTCATCCTATTGAGGTGAGGTTGTCACCAGGGCGCCTGAACATTCCACCTCTCAATTATTTCTGTGAACTGTGAATAGACATGCGTAGGGTCTTTTTGGTATAGTACGTACACAGAAAAACATGGGAAATATATATGAAAATACTCTTGGTGGTTATCTCTAAGTGGTGATTTTCTTCTATATATTTTTCTGTATTTTCTAATTTTTTTTCTGCCATGGCCATGTATCTCCTTAACAAACAAAATCAATGTTTTATTCCAGAGATGCACTGTGTTAATCTCCTATCCTACTTACTCTGCAAACATGAGAAATGGGCTGGACCCACCTGGGTAAGCTGGCAACATCTGCCCATTTGCATTTAGGCCTGCTTTCCCTGGGCCATGGTGCTCTGAGTGTCACATGTTGCCAATACTTAGGGGCATCCCCTAATTAGGTACCCCACGGTACCTATGTACCATGTGCTCCTTAGCTCTCAGTGGCCACTGAAACACTTGAAGGTTGACTTTCATTTCACCTTCCCAGAGAAGTTTTTTATAAAATTCTATTTCCAAAGTTTAGAATCTTCGGAGCTGGGACAATATTGATACCTATATGCATTTCAGGAAATTAGACCCCTTTAAGAATTATTTCACTGCTTAAACAATAGTATCTTGGCCACAGCACCAGTTCCTTTTCACACAGTGGATATGGGATATCTTGGGGTAAGGGTTGTAGGATTCAGGCACTAGTTCTGTCATTTATCAATCTGTGTTCTTGGGCAAATAACATCCACACTGTGGTTGATGATTGTCTGAATAACCTCAGTGGATACTATCAAGTTTAACAGCCAACTAAGGCTACCCACCTGAATGAAAATATAGACCTGTAAGGTGTTCTATCTGTATATGCATAACTAGTTGTTTGGGCACTGAAATATTTAGTTGGAAGCAACCAGTAACAAGTTGTGTGCCAAATTACACTTTTAAATGTGATTTAGGCACTCTAATAGAGGTCTTGAGGGGGATTATTTTTAAATAAATAAAAAGATTCTAAAAAAATAAATAAAAGCCCTTAACATACTTTGAGTTGTATGAACATGTTGTGAATCTGGCAACCCTTAAGAGGGGTTAATCGTAATATTCTTTCCCTGTCCTATTCATGATAGCACTTCATAAATGCCCAATTTTCAAAAATTCAGACCCTATAGCAACAGAAAACAAATAGTGGAATTAATGTGAAGCAAGAGCAGCACTGCCATTACACTAGCTTGGCACATCATTATTCGGAACATAGCGTTAGCACCTTGCAAGGAGGCAGGAGAGAGCAAGCAGGTCCCTCATTATTTCCGAGAGCAGAACTTGAGCACCAGTTTGGAGATTTGAATGCTCCATTATCATCAGTCTATAGCTGGCATTTATGGATCTGTCACCCCACTGGATCATCAACTAATTACATTAATAATCAGATCTCATTTTCCTTTGTCTTTTTAATTTTAACCACAGAGTTTTGTCCATGAAGGTCACTTGTTTTATGGTACTGCTAACAGAGACACATCATCATTAATACTTGAGCTAAAATATTTCTATGAAGCTGAAGGCTGGTTCCTTGTGAATTTTAATCCATGTTTTTTGAGAAAGAGGAGATCAGGGTCCTAAATTCCAGTTTTGTCAGAAACTCTCTGGCTTTGCGCAAGTCGTTTAACCTGTTTGACCTCACTTTCTTCATTGAAGAAAGCAATAATTAGAATTGCAATCTGAGGATTCTCTCATTTTTCAGTATTTATAGTTCTATACCTAAATTTTCTTTTAGGAAGAAGAGTGGTAAATGGAAATTTTATGTAGCATCTAGAAGCTACAATTTATTTATTAATCTCCCTGTCTAAAAGGTTTTATCCTCACCCAATTCATCTTCCATTCGATTGCCAGTTATTATCCAAAGAGAAAAGTCTGTTTAGGTCCTTTTCCCACTAACATCCTAAAAGAGATTTCGCATCACTCCAGATAATATGTAAACTTCTTGGTTTGCCATTTCAGGAAGTTAAGTAGTTCCAGTCTTGCTGGGCAGTCTCTTCTCCCTCCACTAACCCATTATCACCCATCCACTCCCAGAAAACAAACAAACAAACAAACAACAACAATAACAAACTCTTGCTGCTCCCCGAATATACCAAGTCCTCTTTCACTTCTGTGTTTTTCATATTCTGTTCCTTGTTCTTCGAATACTTTTTTCTTATTTCTCCTCCTGACTAAGCCCGTTAACTCAGGAAGTTCTTCAGAACTCAGCTTATCCTATACCCCTTTCCATCCTTCTCCTGGGCTTAGTTATATGCTCCTAAAAGGTGTATATGTCATATGTTTTGCATTCCTATATCATAATCCCCGGACTGTAATTGTTGTTTTTAAGGCATATCTGTTTAAAACACTGATCAGTTCCCCAACAGAAGGGACTTTTTTTTTTCTCTTTTCTAGCACTTAGCACAATGCCTGACACATAATTGTCACTCAGCAAACATTTATTGAATGAATGGATAGAAAATTTGTACATGCAAAAAGATACCCAAAATACAGTCTACTCCCTGCAGACTCACAACAGAAAACTGAACATGTTAGTTTAATAACCTAATCAGCCATAACATGTTAGAGATGGTGACTTTCACTAAACTTTTCCTTATCTTTAAAATTACTTCTTTTCAAAACCTTAATTTGAAAACAAAAAAAAAGATCAATATAGCCTTGTAAAGCACCATTTATATCCTCTTTCCAGCAACCACTCACTTCCACTTCATAGCACACCAGACAGCAGAGTTTATTTCTTAACTAGATAATAGCCAGCTAATTTTACGCAGACATTTTCCAAATAGTCCATACACATTTTCTCCTCTCCTTTGGGTTGAAAGGCATAAATTCAGAGAATCCATTTTCCCGTCATCCTCTAAAAATACTTTTTAAATTGAGCATCCATGTGAGTATAGCCTGGCACCACTGAGTAGTTTTACAAATACACACCTTGCCATATGCAAGCTCACACTGTGAAACAGGCTTGCTCTCAGGGCTGTCCAGTATTATACTAAGAGTCCTGGGACTGAAAGTAGGAAAACTAGATACATTCTTATCTCTGAGTTTCAGATTATCTATAAAACTGAGATGATCAAAACTGATTTTTTTAATTTTAAGTTTAGAATTCTTTTTTGGGAGGAGAAAAAAACCACGAACTTCTGGTACCACTTTTGTCTAATATATCCCCAACACACATAAAAACACACACATTTGTGTTTTCGCACACACAGCTAGTGGCATAGTTGTCAAAAAATAAACATATCTCCCAAAGATAAATATATAATTTTAGAAACATGTTAAAATTTTACAGTAACTTTAAAGTTTTACTATTCTTTGTAAAATGTATTGTAATAAATGAAATGCATAAATTGTACCTATCTACAAAGAGAATTAGAGCACTATTGGGGGACAAAAAAAACCCCAAAATACTGTTCAATACAATGAGCCAGAAGGGTAAGTTTATAGAGGAGACATTGTCTAAAATGCCATCTACATAATAGAAGGAAGATGCTAGAAAAGCTTGGATAAGGAAGATATTCCATGCACAGAAGCACAGGCTAGATGTGATTCATCAGTAAAAGGCAATGGTGAGATTGAAGAAGATTAAATCGATTAGATCAAAACTAACCATTATCAAGTAGTTGCGTAGTTGGAGTATTACCTGAGGCTCCCCTGGCTATACAGAGGCAAATAGCATCCCCGGTTAGCACAAGTCTAGAGCACCAAACATCCCGCCTAAAGCAGAGCATGTGTTTAACAAGTGTTAGCTTCCTTTCGCTGAAGTAGGTTAACATTTACAAAGTTGAAGTTCAACCTTACTGAACTTTTAGATTTCTCAAAAGGAGTATTCCCTCTGACCAATAAATTTTTACCATTCCCCTTTACTAAGACACCACTTCCCCTTATTATCTCTTGGCTAACTTCTATTCTTTGTCAGATCTCAACTCAGATATCTTTCTGCAGAAGTATTCCCTGTCCCCCGTGGTTGCTTGGATTCTTTCTCTAGAAATTTTCACAATATCCTGCACTTCCCCATCACAGTGCCTGTGTGTGTGTGAACAGTAAACAGTAAACACATGTTGGATGTCATAAGATGTACTGTCATACATAGATCTTGAAGCCACCACTGAAGATATAATTGAAAAGGCAGATAGCATCTTCTAAAAATTCCTAACCCCTTCAAGCCACTGCTGTGATTGTTCAGATTAATAGTGCATTGACTGAAGGAGCACATTTGCATCTTTCAAAGATTATTAAAAAACACGGACCTTTCAAAATTGAGGTAAGTTAGAAATTTATTAATTGAAGGAAATGGAAACATTTTTTCTAAACCTTTCATTTAAGAAATGATAGAACCTGGGCTGAGAGAAGTTGAGGAATTGCTCAGGCTCACACAGATAGTTAGTAGCAAAACTAAAACTGGACCCCTCGTTCAGAACTACTTGCCCAGTACATCCTGTCTTTAAGGAAAACTGCAATAAGCATAAATAGCTCTGAGTTATTCATGTGTACGATGAAAAAAGGACAGGAAAGATTGCTTCATGAGTCTTACTTCCTTAATTGCACTAGTCTATCAGGGCTTCTGAGCTATTATCATAAGACTGCATTGTTTAACAAATAATTCTCAATTTGAAATCAAAATGCTATATTGAGTATTCAGAAATCTTCAAAATTAAAGGTCATTTTATTCTTTTGTGGTTAGTGCATCTGCTTCCTCTGAACTTGCCTGGTTTAATGCTATTCTTCTGGTAAGTAATTTATAAATATCTGTTGACAGACTTAAATTGTATTTGGTTCAGGATATCTGAGTAGACAAGCACAAAATATGACATCATGTAATTTAAATACATGAAGATAAATAACCAATATGCCATGAAATTTATTATTACAACTTTAAATTTACATTTAACCATTTTGTTTCAGTTCTTCCTAGGTTATCAGAGATGATTATCATTATTTTTAAATAAAAGGATCAGTACTGAAAGCATTCTTCCATGCAATAGCAATTCTTAAAAGTTGTTTCTAGTAGCAAGATTGTTTGTTTCCAATCCTGTTGACATGTTATATTATCAAATGCTATTTTTTTGCCCATTACAGGACATATACATTTTATACATATTTTGGTTTCTTAAGTAAGCATATTGTAAATGCAATTAGAAATTGCCAATTCTCTCTTGCATAATACCTGAGCTAATAATTTGACCTAGGAGAGTGGAATCTTTTCATTAAACTTCTCCTTTCAACAAAAGCTTTGTTAGTCTACTGAGTTATGACAAGTAATGCTTTATATGCTAGGGTACACTGTTCTTCCTGGTGCACTAACAATTTAAAATGTAATGTGAAATGATGACTCTGGGAATATTGAGGAATAGCCACTCATGTAGGAAGGCATCCATAATTAAACCATGATGGACCTTTTAGTTATAATTTTATCAAACTGATAACATAGAATAAAAGAGAGTTTGAAGGAGTCCAAGGCAACTGTAATTGATTGCACAAGAAAGCCATGTCCTACCCTTTGTTTTCCCCCCTACTTTTTGCTCTAGGGCCCTCCTCTCACCTTACACCCCTCCAAAGTCTCATTTCATTATATCTTGCCAAGAATTAGGAAGCAATTAAGTTATTTTTCACCACCTTCATCTCAAGCTAAGATAATTATTCATCTATTTTTTTTTTTTGGTCCCTGCTTCCTTTTTTTTTTTAAACTTGGTTTGCTCAAGAGTAAAATGAGCTGCAGTACTTATCAGCTCAATGCATACACAATTGATACCAAAGGCAACTGACAGCAACTGAAGCCAGAGGTTAGCTGCAAATCCATTAGTGATTTTAAGCAGAGTGGGGGGAAATTCTTGGTGAGTTTGTGATAAAGCTGAATAACTACAGAAGTCACAAAAGAAGACAATGTAATTTGAATTAATATGTCATCAGACAGATTCAGAGAAAGCTTTAAAGAGTGAAAAGTTTTCCTATAAGGTAATCAAAGCCATATTTGCTGTTCATATGTCTCAAAGTAAAATGTCTTATTCTTTGACACATAATGCATTTAGTTTAAGGGTCATATTCTAAAAATAGCTGTGCAGAGCAAGAAACTAACATATCTAAAAAATATTCTTGCCGACTCTGAAGCACTCATATCAAAAAGATACTTATAAATTAAAAATATATTGTAGAAAAAATTTTAAGTATATGCGGGGGAAAAATTTAGGGACATAATTTTCATGTAAACTCATACACTTCTTGTGATTTTTTGTGGTGTTAATAAATTTTTAACCATAGTATTCACAATTTATATTTAAGGAAAAACAAATTTTTAACATCTAATCTCACATTCTAGAATTACAAATCATTGTATTGTTTGCTTTGTTCCTCTTTTACAAATTTCCTTCTGAACCTATAGTGAACTTTCATAAAGGAGCTCTCAAGTCAAACACTTTATCATCATTAAAGCATCATGACACTTCTCTTGTTTCTGTGATCTTACTTGAGATTTTTTTTAAATTCCAGTATAGTAACATACAGTGTTACATTAGTTTTGGGAGTATATATAGTGATTCAACAATTCTATACATTATTCAGTGCTCATCAAGATAAGTGTACACTTAGCCCCCATCACCTATTTCACCCATCTCCCTACGCACCTCCCCTCTGGTTACCATCAGTCTATTCTCTATTGTTAAGAATCCATTTCTTGGTTTGTCTCTTTTTTCTTTGTTATTTGTTTTGTTTGTTAAATTCCACATATGAGTGAAATCAAATGGCATTTGTCTTTCTCTGACTTATTTCACTTAGCATTATACTCTCTAGATCCATCATGTTGCAAATGACAAAATTTCACTTTTTTTATGGTTAACAAGTAACCTGGGAGACACATTACTCAAATTAACATAACCAGTAATGGGACATCTGAGCATCACTAACTGTGTTTATAGAAAACACATTGAAGTATTTAGGGTTAAAATGGTATGTGCCTTCAACTTACTTTCAATGAATAGAGAAAAAAGAATTATGCATATTATATATATATATAATTTCTACTTTATGTAATTTTATATATAATCTCCATTTTGTGTGTGTGTGTGTGTGTGTGTGTATGGAAGAGAAATATATATATATTTTTTTTCACCTATTATGGGCATTAGGATTGCTTCTATAATTTGTCTATAAACATAGGGTGCATATTTGTCTTTGAAGTAGCATTTTCATATTCTTTGAGGAAATACCGTGTTGGAATTACTGGATCATATGGTGGTTCTATTTTTAAGTTTCTGAGGATCCTGCATACTGCTTTCCATGGTGGCTGCACCAGTTTGCGTTCCCACCAACAGTACAGGAGGGCTCCTTTTTCTCTGTATCTTTGCCAACATTTGTTGTTTCTTTTGTTTTTATTTTAGTCATTCTGATGTGTGAGGGGATGATTCTCATGGTGGTTTTGATTTGCATTTCCCTGGTATTGATGTTGGGCAACTTTTCATGATAACATTTCTTATTTTACAATTTTTTTTTCTTTTTAGAGAGCACGAGAAAGAGCAGAGGGGAGGGGCAGAGGGCGAGGGAGTGAGAGAATCTTAAGCAGGATCCACACCCGATGCAGGGCTCAATCTCACGACCCAAGATCATGACCTGAGCCAAAATCAAGACTCAGAGGCTTAACTGACTGAGCCATCCAGATGACCCTTATTTTAAGAAGTTTTAATTAGCAGATCAATGATAAAACAGAAACCACACTGACTTATTCAAAGCAATTACAAAGCACTGGTTCTCTAATGGAGTTGTGCTAGCTTAAAATCTGAAGAAAATTTCACTGTCACTCTGTATGCCCACATGCATTACTAGCATTATATATACACATGCACACACACACATTTATGTATATATACACACGTATACATACATATATGTGTGTATATATATATGTGTATATATATATAATGTGTTTGTCTATATTATATGTATTATATCTATATCTATCTATCTATCTATATATATATGTAATGGTATGGGCAGAGTTTGGGCGAATATAACTCTTTGTGCCAGCAAAATTTAGCTAAAAACATATTTTGGAGAAGGAACTCTAATCTAGTTAGGGTCTTTGGCAGTAATGCAAAAAATTCAAATTAATAAATCAGAACAAAAATAAGAAAGAGCATATTGTTGTTGTCTATGCTTACTACTAACAACAAGCAATAATTAAGTAACAAAAAGCTTATTATATAAAATAGAGAAATAATAAGACAAATATAAAATTACCATTAGGCAAACACCACACTAATAATTGTTTCAGACAAAATTCACCAAAGGATGTTTAAAATAATTGGGTGTGGGGCGCCTGGGTGGCACAGCAGTTAAGCGTCTGCCTTCGGCTCAGGGCATGATCCCGGCGTTATGGGATCGAGCCCCACATCAGGCTCTTCCACTATGAGCCTGCTTCTTCCTCTCCCAGGCCCCCTGCTTGTGTTCCCTCTCTCACTGGCTGTCTCTATCTCTGTTGAATAAATAAATAAAATCTTTAAAAAAATAAAAAAATAATAAAATAAAATAATTGGGTGAAGCAGGATATTCATGTAATCTCAGAGTATCTCTCCAAATCTAGTTACTAGTTACAAAGGGAAGAATAGTAAATTTACAGTGGAAAGATCCAACACACATTTCCTTAATCAAATATATCCTGATAGATAAAATATATCATGTACCCCCAATACAAGAACTGACAAGAACACAATATCACTTCTGTGATATTGCCAAAAATGCATAACTTCAATCTAATTATGCAAAAAAGATCACATAAACCCAGAACGAGAGGCATTCTTCAGAGCAACTGACCAGTACTCATTAAATGTTTCAAGGTCATGAAAGAAAAGGAAAGACTTAAACAACTGTCATAGATTAGCAGAAACTAAGAAAACAGCAACTAATTGCAATTTGGGATCCCAGGCTGGAATCTGGAACGGGAAGAATGTATTTGGAAAAACCGGTGAAATTTCAGTAAGGGCTATAGATTACTCGATATTATTGTACTAGTGTTAATCATACAATTGTACAAAAAAAAAAAACTTATGACTATGTCATAAAAATGACTATGACTATGACTATTTTTAAGACTATTAACATAAGGGGAAGCTGGATGATGGGTATGTATAAACTCTTTGACCATTTTTTGCAACTTTTCTATTGGTATAAAATTATTTCAAAAATTATTAAAGCTGTTTTAACAGAGCTTTGGGTAGGTAATGACATAAATGAAGCCAACACACTCCGAAACACTCTTTATAGCTGCCAAATTATTCCAATGTCACCATTTTACTGAGTTATACAATTACTCACTGTCCTAGTTCTTTTTCTCTCCAAATAAATACATTGAGCACATATTACTCCTCCTTATTTCATTATCAATAATATGAATGAAACCAATTGCTTAAGCCTATGTTTTCTAGAATCATTACATCTATCTATCCCCCAAATTATCTTTTCCATTGTATTATTTCATCAAAATCAAGACAAGTATTTATTGATTGCTACAGTGTGCCATGTACTCAAGAAGATAGAAGATGATTACAATGTATCTACCTCATAGTTTAACAAATCTAGAAAAACAGCTCATGTAATTTATATTTTACATACCTACTATAATCTATTATCATGTAAATTAAAATTACTGTAAAATTTATTCATACATTTGCATGCATTTAATAATTACATTCTTGGTTTAAAAAGGATTACCATCATTGATAAAAGATCAAGAACCTCAGGAATTTAAAAAGAGAGAGAGAGAGACAAACCAGAAAACAGACTTATAACTATTAAAGAACAAACAGATGATGACCAGTGGGGAGATGGGGGAGGGGAGGGGTAAAATAGATGAAGGATATTAAGAGCATACTAATCTCGATGAGCACTGAGTAATAAATGGAATTGTTGAATCACTATATTGTACACCTGAAATGAATATAACATTGTATATTAACCACACTGCAATTAAAATAAAAAAAAAAGAACCTCAGGAGTTTGGCCATTATTAGATTTGTATGTAATGGTGTGCAGTTATACAGGCAGCAGGGATTAAAAAAGAAAAAAATTCTCTGGAAGAGAATGTTGGAAGCACAAAAGTGCAGGGAAATCCTTGGCTGGGAGTAGTAAAGGAGAGGTATTTTAAAACCACTAGCATTTGAGCAATAAGTCTCATTCCTATCTTAATAGTAATTTTATTAACTTTAAATTTTAATCATAAATTTTCTATTTTCTCCATATTTTACTAAAATAAATGTTATAAAATATTTCATTTGAAAAACAAGCACAAACATTACTGTATAATGATGACACTCTCAGTAGTAAATGATTGGGTGGTAGAGAGTACCACTTCCCAAGCTTAAAAAGTTTATTTGTTAGGTGCCATGTTCAAGTCCAAACTTGCTTATGAAATTTGGAATTATGCTGTTGATGTATAACGACTGACATATTAGGCTGCTCTCGAGTTGAACCTAGTGCATTGTGTCTTTTCTGTATCATGGGTAAATAGCTAAAGATGTTGGCCAGTAAGCATTTACAAATAAATACACATTTCTAGGAATTATTTTAACTCAGTTAGAGTCAAAACCTTTACTGTCCAAAATTTAATTGATACATTTACCTTACTCTGTCAATTTACCTTATATTTTCTCTCCTAAACACATAAATTTTGTAAAGAAAGGAGAGAGTTAAATAAGATTCCAGAAAAAAAAAAATTAGGAAAAAGAGACTGAAACAATAAGGTGACCAAGAGAAAAGAAGATAAAATAATTGTATCGCAAAAGGTGAAAGACCTGGGAAAGATCAAAGTTCCAAAGGAGATCAAATAAAGCAGCAAATATTAAATATGAGCGATGTATATACCTTATAATTAGCAGAAATTCATAACAGCAAGCACAAATAAATCATTTTTTAATTTTTTTTTCCTTTTATTCTTTTAAGAATGTCTCAATTACAGAAGAATAATACCTGGCAATATTTTCTCTTATGAAAAGTCATGTCATAAAAAATAATAATGTGAAAAATAGTTGTTTCATTAAGGGGCAGTAACAGAGTTTATTTTAACTCCATGGACACAAAATACAATATTAATTGTGTACAATAGGAAAAACAATTAAAGGGGGAGAGGGAAAAAGAAAAGACCAAATAGCTACTGGGTAGGTTCCATGTGGTTTATAACATTTTATTTTACTTTTTTAAAAGATTTTATTTATGTGTTTGAGAGAGAAAGAGCACAAGCAAGGAGGAGAGACAGAGGGAGAAGCAGACTCCTGGCTGAGCAGGGAGCCTGACACAGGGCTCAATTCCAGGACCTCAAGACCTGAGCTGAAGGCAGATGTTTAACCGACTGAGACACCCAGGCACCCCAGTTTATAACGTTTTAAAATATTTATAAAACTTTAATATTTGGTCAAATTTTAATGAAGTGTTATTTCGTCCACCTGAGGTTGACATACAATAAACATGGGGAGACTCTTAACTCTAGGAAACAAACTGAGGGTTGCTGGAGGGGAAGGGGATAGGGGAATGGGATAATTTGGTGATGGACGTTAAGGAGGGCAGGTGATGTAATGAGCACTGGTTGTTGTATGCAAAGGATGAAAAACTGAACTCTATATCTGAAACTAATGATACACTATATGTTAACTATCGAATTTAAACAAAATAAGTTAAAACAAAGAAAAGAAAAGAAGAAAAGGAAAAAAGGAAAGGAAAGGAAGGGAAGGGAAGGGAAGGGAAGGGAAGGGAAGGGAAGGGAAGGGAAGGGAAGGGAAAGGAAAAAATAAACCCGGGGAGTGTACTGGACATCCTGTGAGGTGAAGTTCATAGGATGTAAATAGACTCAAATAATAAATTGTGTGCTCCAGAATATTTCAGCCTGCATTGTTATCTCTGTCCACAAGGCCACCACCCAGTGAGAGTGGGAAAAAATCAACACCTTATCCATGGGACTGAAGCCTTTTAGTTCAAATTGGAATTTACCAAGACAAGTGGTAATCACATTTAAGGTGAACAAACCATTGTGACGACTGAAATCTGTCTTTCAGTATTAATTCCCTGAATGAACTTCAATGCTATTTTTGCCTTCAAACATGGAGTTTAAGCATTTGAGTAGATATTTTATTTATATTCGTGGAATAACTAAAAGAACACAGTTTTGCAATTCCAAAGGACCAAAGATGGTCTTCTCAGGCTGGATATCTGATCTATTCCCAATTTTACTCTAATTCTAATGTAGAGCAGGGATGTCTAGTTGGAATCCTGACTCTGCTGATCATTTGCTCTCTGTCCTTAGATTTAACTTAACTGAGTCTCAAGTTGCTCAACTGTAGAAAGCGACTGATTTCATGGTTTCACTGTATTAAACACTTTTTTTAGAATGAGGAAAAAATATAAAGCATTTTATCAAATGCTCATCATAATCATCATTATCATCCTCTAATTTGTTTTCTTGCCCCCCAAACCTCTTTCCTATAAGCCCTGAGGACGACATCTGTCTGTTCCAGCAATTGTTTTTTGCTCTGTTGTTCATTGTTTCCTTTTCTTTGAAATCTTAAAATCTGACTAAGGCTTTGCTGCCCACTGCAGGAGGAAATGAGGATAAATCTCCCTTCTGCCTGGATTCTTCAGTGACTTTACCTCTAGTGTTCTGTTCGTAGTTCTGTAATTTGTTACCTGAAGAACACTGCTTATAAATATTTTCATTCTGTGAACATAATACTAGTTTAATACCTATAAAGATAAGTTTGACTAACTATTATATCCATAACACCAAACTAAGGAAAACTACAAGGGTTTAAACATTGCATAGTAACAATTATTTTTGTTGTTAATTACAATTACTATATAGAAATCCACTCAGAATGTTTGGCCTTCTAATTCAGTTATCGTATTTTCTGCTATTTTCCTGCTATATTCGTTTCCTAGATCTGTTCAAAATTTGTAATACATCTCAGTCACTGCCTAGAATAGTACCAAGTATTATAATACACAATAAATAAATTTTGAATAAATAAATGAATGGATCTACACTACTACGTGTGAAAATGCAAATTTGTTAAGTTTCTTAACAAGCGCAGTAATTAGTTCAGTTTGAGCAGATCTTAGTGTATTTTGGAGGAAGAGTGAGACTTAGCACCTACAATAAACTTGTAAGGTGGACAGGGAAATGTAATGCATGAATGTGCTGAGCTCTATTTTAACAGTTCATAGTAGAAGGTATTGGGAAGCTTTCCTCAAATTTTGTGCTATAGTAAAATCTTATTAAAATGTTTTCAGGGATGATAGAAAATGTTTTCTTGAACTGTCATTTTATTATATTCCAAATTATTATAAATATGTGGATTCTCCGATGAGGTTTAAAAGTTTTGCTGCTGTTGTTATACTAAAGTCTTCAGTTAATTGCGTTAATTACAATGGGATAGCACCTTAAAAAATAAGAAAGTATACTGGAGTTTTTTGTAAAGTGTAAACCTATTTGGTCTATAAAAGATTCGTAAGATCATAGAATCATAGGTGTATTTTTTTAAAGCTAAAATGGACTTTAAAGATGATAAGTTTATGGATTTTGTTTTGAACTTCTGCAATTATAATAATGAACTTTAATTCCTTCCTAATGGCCTAGATGGAATTAATTGGTTATTTCAATATCAGGCCTAATCTTGTTTAGAATTTTAAGAGTCTCTTCTTTCCCATAATGAGCTCTCTCAAGCTAATTTATAATGTTCTGAAAGCATATTTTTAAGAGCCTTGACATTCACCCTGTACCGTCTTTCATCTTTCTTCTGCATTATTTGCCGTGAAGAAGAACCCATTTTTGCTCTTTTGTAATTCCACTTTGGTCAAGTTATCATTTAGATCTTCCTAACAATCTTTTTTTAAAAAAAACTATGTTTCCTATGTTAAATTTTGTGATCGTAGATCAGATACAATTTTTCAAAAATCTGGAAACTGTTTCTCACTAGATAGAAGTTAAAAAGCTATCAAATTTCTAAATAACTGCTATACTGCCATCTTCTGGTTACTCCGTAAGAATTTTATTTTATGCTTGCTTATAAATTTTATTTTTAAAAGAATATTTCTTGTTGTACTTTGAAATATTATCAAAAATATCTGTATTGAATCAAAGAAAATGGCTTGAATGATTAAATCCAACAAAATAATGATAGCATCTCATGCATTTAAGTATAAAATTTGAATGAGTCACCAAAGATGGGAAAATTTTATGCTATGATTATTTACCTGGGAGACTGAAAATGATTCTTGACATTTTTCGATTATATCACTTTTTATATAATTTTTCTCACAATTTTTCAGTGTGGCAGCAAGATGACCACCATTCTTTCAATGATTGTGAAATTTTCCCAAATATACAATTCTTGTTATTATTATTTAGTGATGCTATTTGAATAGTGCTGAAGGGAGCGCTGAACCATTTTGCCAATTTAACTGCCTTATTTTAACTTTAAAAATCTGCCAGCACCTACAAGAGTAGCACCGGCCGAATGCCCACAAAGGAACGTGAGGCAGAAGACAGAATTTCACATTTTTAAGGGCTTTTGTGTTTTAAGGGATCACTGAAACCTATAGCACCCTCTTTCTTGTGTGTTAATCTAATCATTTTCAAAGTTTTGGGTTGTGTGTGTGTGTGTGTGTGTGTATGAAATTCACTCCACTGGCATTCTCATCTTAGTAGCCTTTGAGACAAACGCAGAATCACTTATTTGTGAGATAAATTGATGTCTCATACTGAACGATAATTTTAAAATGCAAGATAGTACTTGCATACCTTCTAATTCAAATAAGAAACAGTATCTTCAAGTCTTGTGCTTTTTCAGCTGAGTATATGAGAGTATAAATCATAATAGCTCACTGAAAATCAGAATGCAAATGGCCCCAATAAATGTTTAGCAACAGAGAATTTTTTTCAACTGTTTATTAAGTGCAATCCAAAATCCAAAGCAGCTGAGACAGCTGCTAATTTCATTCCTGTTATTAGTAATTAGTGATGAAATTTAATGGTGTTTGTAAGTAGCTCTCAAACGTTTGCCATATTAAACAGGGTTTAAATATAAGGGACCATTAAAATGTAGTTTTTAAGCTTAATAGACTTGGGCAAACAGGTATTTTGAATAATCAACACCTCTGAGAGCATATGCCAAGTTTAAATGGCAAAATTGGCCCATTTATTCGCAATAGTGGGCACAGAGATGACCTTGTCACTGCTGGATACGGTGTGCATGTATGTGCATTGTGCCATTCCCAGATGGTTGGTAACTACTCTGTTTACTAAATCGTAAAGATCTGAAATCCCTATTATTACTTTGGCACAACAAAATTACTTTTTAGTCTCTTATATTCATAAAAGTTTCTTTTATCATACATTAATAGACAGGTATCAATCGAATGGATGTTTTATCACTCCATAGCTTTACTATAAATGGCACAGGCATCTCTATTTATAGAATGTGCTGTTTGATCCAGCTGAGGCTTTTATATAGTTTTTCTTTTTCCCTGATGGTAAAAATAGAGTCTGTCTTAATACCCACAAACAAAAACTAACACACTTACCTGGGTCAAGCCCGTGGCTTTGTATTTATTAGCAGCAATCTAGCGGAACTAAATATATTAAAACACCTGCAATATGTGTACAGTATAAATATAATCAAATAGATAGATATGATTGTCAATATGCCTCTACTCAATCTCTTTTATGCTGTTAAGATTATCCTTATTAGAAAAATAAAATAAAGTATTATACTCAAAAATTCATTCCTCTGACACACACTCTAAAGCTACATCTAGAGGGGAGAAACTAACATTTCTTTTTTTTTTTTATTCAGTGTTTAAGTTTCAAATTTTACTCTGGACAAATCATTTTAAAATAACACTATGTAACAGTAAAAATACCTCATTTCTCCTTGTGAGTAGTGCCTGCTGGATTCCCATTAAATTAAGTCCCAAATTCCAGTTAATTCCATATTCAGAAAATGAATATGAAGGATAAAATAAATATTAAGCTAAAAACTTTAATCACGGGGGGCGCCTGGGTGGCACAGCGGTTAAGCGTCTGCCTTCGGCTCAGGGCATCCGTGATCCCTGCATTGTGGGATCGAGCCCCACATCAGGCTCCTCCGCTAGGAGCCTGCTTCTTCCTCTCCCACTCCCCTTGCTTGTGTTCCCTCTCTCGCCGGCTGTCTCTCTCTCTGTTGAATAAATAAATAAAATCTTTAAAAAAAAAAAAAAAACTTTAATCACGGGGCGCCTGGGTGGCACAGCGGTTAAGCGTCTGCCTTTGGCTCAGGGCGTGATCCCAGTGTTATGGGATCGAGCCCCACATCAGGCTCCTCTGCGATGAGCCTGCTTCTTCCTCTCCCACTCCCCCTGCTTGTGTTCCTTCTCTCGCTGGCTGTCTCTATCTCTGTCAAATAAATAAATAAAATCTTTAAAAAAAAATAAAAAATAAAATAAATAAATAAAATAAAAACTTTAATCACTATAAAATTTGAGAATAAAATTGACTTAGTTGTATGATACTGGAAATATTTTATGAAATACAACCTACCACTTTTTAAAGAAGAAGAATAATCAAGAGAGCTAGAGGATAATCAAAAGGGGTAAGAAATACAGCAATTTATTTTATTTATTTATTTTTTTTAGAAATACAGGAGTTTAGGTTCACTCCACCAACGTGTATGGATCTCCAGTTCTATGCCACACACTATTCTAGGTTCAAAGACACACTGTGTCTGGCACATTTCCTGCCCTGGAGGTGTTCTGAGTTCATCAAGGGAGTTAGGGAAACATTGAACTATTAAAACAATGTGATAAGCATTTGGATGCAGTGGTCTGAAAAGCACAGATTAAGGACCATTAACTATGCCTGTGATGACCAAGAAATGACCTATGGACTGGGCTTTAAAGGATACCTAGATATTTGCTAGACAAAGGAGTGGATATTTGAAAAAACAAAGTCTTTAGAGTGGATGTACCTGGTGAGCAGGTGATAGGGACAGTGAGCTTGACGAGGAGGTTACTGCAGTGAAGACAAGTGGGACAACATAGGAAACAGAAACAGAGAGGGTGGTGAAGGACCTTGGATGCTAAGCTAATCAGACAACACAGAAAATTAAAACTTTAAGAAGAGGATGTGTCTTAACGATAATAAATAACATCACTCATTGGCTATTTTACATGTGAAATCTAATCCGAGCTTCACAGCAGTCCTAAGAAATAAAAAGTACTATGTTCTTCCTTTTACAGAGAATAAAGCCAAGGCTTACAGAAGATAAATATTTTGTCTGAAATCCAATGATTAGTAAGTGACTTAACCTGGCTCTCTCTAGAGGTCATACTCACATACTCTGCTAATCACCCAACTTGACCAGACTGGTGTTTTAAGAGAGAACTTTACTGGCATTCTAAGTGACAATAAATTAGACAGAAGAGACCCTTAAAGCCAAAGAGAACAGTTGAGAAGATACTACAATAATCTAAACCAGAAATATCACATGTCTGAACAAAGGCAGGGAGTGACTACAGGGGAGGCAGCTTTACCTTGAAGCCAAAATGCTTGAACTTCAGGGCTTTCACCAGCACGGACTGTTGCCAAGACCCTGGGAAAAGCCACAACAGGGCTTCTCATGGTCTTATACCTTTGTAATATTTGAAATGCATTAACCACAAATGGTAAGGCTGCTGTGCGTCTGAGTTCTGCCTTTCAGTCTGTCACATTTTTGCTCCTCCTATAGTGTTGGAAAGCCCATATGTATACAGCAATTTGGCTTCAAAAATATGTTTAGCATATATTTAGCATGAAAATAATGGGATCTAGTTAAGCAGTTTGCAATAACGTCCTTTTATAAGCAAGTTATGGAAAACTCTCCCATTGTAGGAAAAGTTATCAGGAATATATAAAGTTGTAGGGCCAGTGGTCTGATCACAATATGAAGATCCATTGTCACTCAGCACAGGAAGTATGTGGGTGGGTAGTGGAGAAGAAACAAGTGGAGCCAGAAACAAATCTGAGGAAAATTCTGAATCACACAAGAGAACTATAAACAGAGTATCACATTCTCATTAGTGCTTAAAAGAGGATATCAAAGAGAGAATATACTGTACTAGGTAATGGATCATATACAATTATAAACATACGATCACCTCTTTAAAAAAAACACTTTTGGTGGCAGACGCCTGGGTGGCACAGTCAGTTGACCACTGGAATCTTGGTTCCAGCTCAGGTCATGATCTCAGGGTCCTGGGATCAAGCCCCGGGTCGGGCTCCCTGTGTGGAGTCTGCTTGAGATTCTCTGTCTCTCTGCACCCCCCACTCTCTCTCTTTCTCTCTCTCTAAAATAAATAAATAAATCTTTAATTTTGGGGGGGTGAGAATCAAATAAAATTGGTTGATCAGTATTTCTGTGTTGTAAGACATAAACCTACAGCAATACTTCAAATAACAAATCTGCCTGTGGGTAAAGTTGCATGTTTTATGTTTCTCATTATATTAGATGTCCTAGTACAACTGATACATCTTCTGACAATGTCTGATGATTCCAGCCTAAACAGCAAGTAAAACTGCCACTGACACAGCAAAATGATCAAACCATATTAAAGATGATTATGTTTCCATTTTCTTAAAAAGAAGATATTACATGATTGTTGTCATAAAGAGGTATTGATGAGTATGCAACAGCAAAAAATAAACAAAAATGCTTTTTAGATCCACATCATTGGAATTCACATAGCGTAAGAGCATAATAAAGACTATAGGAATTACTACAGAACTGAAACTTATGTATCTCACCTATAATTTTTCAAAGCCATTGACACAAACTTCCTTTCACTGTATGTATCTTTATAAAAAACAATTGATACCATTTTAAAAAAAAAACATGAGGAAGGATTGTGGTCAGGCTGAAGCATCTGTCAAAAACTTAGAGATTATATTGAGGGAGTAAGTTTTGGACAGAAGGCTAAACTTAGAAATTAAATATTTTACATAGAAAGCCATTAGAGAATGCAGCTCTCTATGTGAATTAATTAATAGACTTGATATGAAGACCACTGAAATTTGAAAGTCTTGAACACAGAATATCATACAGAGGATACTAAAGTTGCCCACAATCTTCTGAAGGCATAAGGGTAGAAAGATGCAGTGAAAGACCAGTATCAAAGACCTCCAAAAATAAAAACAACCACATGAAAATTAGTAAGTTTTGAAAAAATAAACACTAGATTCTGTAGGCTGCAAAAGAGAAAGAATCATATGGTAAACATTGTCAGTCAATATTCTATAAACACTAATGAGGATCAAGAAAAAGACAGCTATTGCTCAGGTCACATTCATAAGAAAACAAAAAGTTTTATTCAAAAAAAAAGAAAACAAGAGAAAGGGGAGGTGTTAGAGGACAGGTAGGCTCAGGTAAAATAACAAATTTAAGTAATTAAGGAGAAAATGAGATTTCAATACGCATAAAAGAGTTAAACATAAGAAGAAAGTTTGGGGCTTTAACAAAAGGATAAAGCAAGAAAGAATGAGGGACTATTATAAAGGGAGTTGAACCCATGAAAGAGATTGTTTGGATGGAAGCCTTTCATTTTGAACTGCCATATTCACAAAAACAAAAGAAAAACAGACTTAGAAACACAAAGAGAAAGGACATGGATTAAACCTGCTTTCCAGCACAAATAGAAACCTCTTACAGTCTGCAAATTCCCTTTCTTAAGTGGTCCTAAAAGTTACCAGACATTTGATATTCACCAATTATACACATCAAGAAAAAAAACAATTCCAGATATTTAGGTAAAAAAAAAAAAAAACAGAATAAAAATTTTGAAGTAAAATAGATCTGGGAAATCGAACATACTATATCCCTTTTAGGTTATCTCAATGCCCATTTGCGTTATAAAATATCTGAGATACCCTCCAGCTTAAGAAGAAAAGAGAATTAACTTGTTAGTTTTATTTAACATTTCTGAAACTTATGTGAACTCAGAGCCATTTGGAAAAAAAGAAACTAGAGTGACCCTGAATTGTAGAGTCCTTGAGTGATAGCAAAAGCAAAGGGTCACTTGAATAAATGATTTTCAAACACCTTGAAATGCTTTATAACTATGAAATACAGACCAGTAAAGAAACAATGCATGATCTGAAACTAGATGGCTGAATGAAGGAAGGACCACTGTCTATACACCATAAGTTTCTGGAATACAGAAACCACTTTAATCTTTGTAGCTCAGTCCAGCACACAGCAGATAATAAATGTATTTTGGCTGACTGAGTGGTACTCCACTGGTATTAAGTGTTTAATTATGCTTTGCCCAGTTTATGTAAAGTCAAAGGGCCATGGATATATCCTTACATACGTAAAGTCAAAGACCATGATCAGCGATTGTCAATAAATACGCTCATCCACATTTCTAGCTGATGCTGATACATAGACCAATCAATTTAAAGCTTGCAAAGTGATAGTCACTCAAAAATTTAATGAATATTTCTTAAGAAATGTGCAACATAGCATTTATATCTTTAATGCAAGAAGATAAATGATAAGTAGAGCTTTTTGACAACTGCTCAGGCATAATCTCTTGGTTCTACACTAAGAGTTTAGAATGCATTTAAATAAGGAAGACTTACAAATGAAAGAACCACTTGACTGATTTTTTTTTTTTTTACATTTGAGAAGGAATAAAGAATCAGACACTTCTTTAAAAGTCCTTTTCTATCAAGAGTAAATACTAGGCACTTCCATCATGTAACAATTTTGAATTTTAGAGGTCTTTTAGTGACAAATATAAATGGGAATTTTTTTTAAGTGATGAGTTCCCAGAATACATTCATAGAAAGGAAAATGCTTTCATATATAGTAAGTCCTCTCTGATGAAGTAAAGCTACCAGCTTTAAACCAGCTCTCTTTTCTCTATGCTGCATCAAGTCTAAGCAAGCCAAAGATGAAAGGATGAGAAAAAGTCTCTTCAAATACAAAAGAAGAGTGAAAATGTACTGTACCTAAACTCCAAAGGGATTTTCTTTTGTCAAAGCCTGCCCTTGTATAAACTATGGTGTTTAAAAATCATGCTAATCTCACTGAAGCTCTTACTGCATTCCTTTGGTTGTTAATTTTAGATAATTTGTAGAAAGGAGAGTTTCTCTAAGTAAATAAAGGGAGCATCTCTGTGGCCTTTGGAGAGTAAGTCAAGTCAACAAAACTTGTTGGATTAAGAAAAGTAGTTTCATCTGGGATTCTGAAAATTCAGTTCCATTTTATTGACTGATTTGTCAAAAAATCACTTTAAGTTTATAATGTTTAAAGGTTAAACTCACAAAACAGAGAAAAACTAACTGCCTTTCACGAAATTAGCCAGGTCATTGTATGACTTGTCATAGAATTTCCTATAAATTAGAAGGAAGTTTTTTATGCAATTTCATCAGAATACCTTTTGGTACAAAATTCAAGCACAAAGCACCCACATCAAAAGTGCATGATGATAAGGGTTAGAGATTATTGTTCTGTTTAAATAAAAATCAAGTAAGCCTGGGTAATTTTCAAAATATAAAGACACAGAACAGTAAGTTGGTTATTGAGGGGAAAAACAATCTGTTTCCACTCTAGAATCTGAAGACTAACTCTTCTAAGGCAGTAATCTGCTCCTCAGTTTGTCACATAATCTAAATTAAATGTCTGGGTTCCAGCAGCAAATAGCTTGTTGTTCTAATATTTGGGCCAGCTCTGCTTATTTAGACCTCTGTTCTAAAGCCTGGAGATCATTTACGTGTGTATGTTTAGGGATTATTTTTGTGGATAAGCCTAGCCATATATTAACTCACCTTACTGGAAGATACAGCCCTGGAGATTAGGAATCGATTCCTTTTTTCAACTGTGCATCCCTAACATCTAGAACAGGGTCTGGCTTATAATGGGTACTCAATCAAAATCTATTTTGTATCATTTTATATAATTTAGGCTGCTTTTAAGAGTACATCAAATATTACACTGATTGTGTTAATCATTATAAACATAGTTAAATGATCAAATATACTATTAGTATACCACATGGATTTACTTAGAAAACCTAGCTCCATACAGCGTTTTAATACAATCATGCAAAACATTTCTAACACATAATTTGCTTCATATCCATTTGTTTGATTATTATAAATTCCAGAATCTATCACTAAGTAAATATGTTGCCAGACATCTACGGATTATGCAAGTGGAAATGATATGCCAAATTACTTGAAATGTCAGAGAGAATATTAAAGAAATGATTTTGGGGAAAATACTAATGTTACTATAGTTCTCATTTAAATGAGTTCTATGATAAACAAGGTAAGTCAGTAAAATGTTCAGTGATAATCCTCGCTGGTTGTAAAAAAAAATGTCAAGCTCATATAAGAAAGATGAAATTTTTCATCACTCTCTATAATTGCAAACAGAAGAAACTATTTTTTCTTTAATGGGACATTACCTCCAACAAGAGCTAGTGATCTTTTTCCAAGATCTTTTCATTTCAGATACAGTAGTGAAATTTTCACTCATTGTAATGACTTTCCAGAATAGGTGAAAACGCTTAACCAGCAAGATTTAACACTGTTATAATTAGGTACGTTGCAATTGAACATAACTGGTGCCTTCATAATTTCTAGGTATACCAATGGTGACTCCAGGTGAGGTGCAGGTTGGGGCGTGAGTAGGAAGAGAATTTTTAACTCCCAAATGCAGTTTTGTTGTTGTGGTGGTGGTGGTGGTTGTTCAGCTATCAGGGAACAGGAAGGGAATGTTTTCCCCTTTTATTAATACTTGTTATTATTAAAGGTGAAATCACATAGCAAGTCAGAAAAAAAGGAAATTATTATTTAAATGGAAGCTCATGAATGTCCTGATAGCAGGCTTGAAGTATTCTAATGTGATACGAGAAACAGCCTGACGTTGTAATTTTACAATAAACTAAGGAATACAGGAGATTTAGATTTTATTTAGCTTTACACCATCTCAGAAGAGATTTTCAGGCACCTATCTTAACAGAGTTCTTTTATCTAAGCAATGGGCAGGACATCTACAAATTCCTGACACACTCCAATGCTAAAATTTAAGTCATCAGAAACACGTTGATGAGTTATTTTTTTTAATGTGTAAAAGTTATCTTATCTGACAATTGTTTCTAATCAGCTTTTGAGTCCAGTGAGAACTATTTTCCCTTAGAATTAAGTACCACACTCTATGTTCAGTCCCACCCGTCTGCATTCTTCTCTCTTACTCTCATAAAGCCATTTCTGCTGAAAGACACTTCATCTCTGGGACACAGTAAGATAGCTATATAATTGTGCAATATTTCGTAATATGGAAATGCACTGCATTGCATTACCTGGCTCTAAAGCCCACCTGTGGGTACAAGGATCAAAATCCCAAAAGCTATTAGTATATCTGCAACAGAGGTATTTGATTTTTAAAAATGTTTTTAAAAGGGTAAATTGGATGTAAACTGATACTGTGATTTCACGAAGATTCTAAAATTAGTATAATACTTATATGGTTTTTATTTTATTTTTTTAAGATTTGTTTATTTATTTGAGAGAGAGAGAGAGCACGAGTGGGAAGGGCAGAGGGAGAGGGAGAGAGAAGCTGAAGCAGACTCTACGCTGAGTGCAGAGCCAGACTCAGGGATCAACCTCATGACCCTGAGATCAAGACCTTTAGCTGAAACCAAGTCAGACTCAACCAACTGCATCACCCAGGCGCCCCTCTGTGGCTTCCTAATGACATCACAAAATGGTACACCTGAAACTAATATTACACTGTATGTTAACTCATTGGAATTTAAATAAAAACTTTTAAAAAATTTAAAAATAGATAAATAAATAAATGACATCACAAACTTTCAATTAGAAAAGTACAATCACCCTGCCTCGACTCTATTTTAAGGAAGAGTCTCTCAATTTTTATTCCAATCAGTGCTTGGCACAATACAGGTATTCAATAAATATTTGATAAATACATAAAATTTTAAGTGATTTGGGAAGATTACATCAAGAAATTCATGAATAAAATGACACATAATCTAAACAAAATTTAAGTTAACAAGAAGCTTTCTTCTAAAAAAAAAGAAGCTTTCTTATTTAGTATATCATGCACTTGAAAGAGGTAAGTGGGGTATATTTCTATGTGAATTTTTTGTAACAATTTGGTGACCCAAAATACAATTTTAATCTTATATTTAATTTTACCCACATTTTACATATACACATGAAATGTTTACCACATAGAAGAAATTCTGTGATAATTATAATTTTATATAGCTGTCCTAAAGGTTAAATGATTATGCAGAAATTTCTAAATTAGTAATGGTAATACGTTGCATTTGTAATGTATTGTGTAGTTTATATAGTGTCATCATGTAATATCAAATTGACCCCAAAAAGATTTTACAGTTGAGTATGAATACCCCCATTTGAATGAAAAACAATAAATACCATGGTATTAAGAGCACAGGTTTGGGGGCCAACCTTACCTGGGTTAGCATCCTAATTCTGCCATTTACTCTGTGACCTTGAGCAAATGTCTCAACATCTCCAAGCTCCAGGTGAATGATGTCAACAACCCTACAATTTCCATTTAAAATTGGAAGGGATAATGCAGAAAGTGCTTAGCCCATGCTCTTCATTCAGCAAGTGCACAATGATTTAATTAATAGCAGTAGTCTTAGAGTGGGACTGTTAGTTAAGTGACTGATTAGGAAATAATAGTGGTGAAGAGTTTGAACTCAAGACAGTCTGACTTCACAGATTGTGTTCTTAAACCAATATTCTACCAACACATGTAAGTGAAAAATGAAAAGTAAAATTTGCTACCTGAAGGAACACTTTTAGATTAACTTTCATGAAGTAAAAACATGTACTTTGAATATTTAAAATCCTTTTCATCTATTATAACTCAGAATTTATACATATTGAGATTTCTTAAAGTACACTCATGCATTATTTATGCTAGAAAAGCTATTCATCAGTGAAAGCAAGATACTAACTTTTTCAGCTTAAAAGGGTATTTGGTTAAAATGGTACCTAATTACTCTATTCACAAAGTAAGAATGGCCTTTCATATTTGTCTTTATCACAAATGTTGCTTCTGAACATTAATGTTTCTTTTGAACTAAAAAAAAATACTCTTTTATTCAATGGAAAATAGAGTTTAGGAGCACCATCATAAATGGACTTCTGTAGAGGAAAGTAGGAAGAAGGAAAGCCAAAATGGGGGAGGAAGTGCAAAAACCAAACCTTAAGGTGAGCCAAAATAATACGTTCACTCAGCAAATAGTAGAGTAACTTGAACAGAAGTAGCTCATACGGGGGACTGTGATCCTTACCCTAAAAAAGTTCATAACACAACAGCCATTAGATTAAAAAAAAAATCACTGGGGAACAGATTGAAAGTAGATGGGAATAAATTCATAAAGGCACAAGAATGATAATTTGAAAGGTTATTGTAGTTAGTAAAGGTTTTGGGCAAGTAGGTAACACAATTCAGTGGTATTGTGCCAAACATCCTACACATATCCTTACAAAATATGCAATCCCTGTTCCCTATCCTCTTCTTACTAACACATCCCCACTTTTGTTCAGATAAGGACTGAAAATTCTCTGATTGCAAAGAACGGGTGGACAAGAATCACACATGTTTAAGCAAACACAGTGAGAAGTCTGCTGAGAAACTTTTGTGAAGATCTGAGAGAAAAACCAAGAGTAGCATGAGGAGAGAGATTCCTTGCTCTGACCTCTGCCCCCACTTCACCCCCAGCTAAACCAACACTGGCAAACACCGAGCTTTATTTTTTGTGAGAACATATAGATTCCTGTTTAAGCTACTCTGAATCAGATTCCTTATTTTTTATGTTTGAAATTGCTTACAACTATTGCATACTCCATAACTATTATGGACTAGAGATTATAGAGATTAAAGTTTGACTGAAGAAGTGGATATGAAGCTAACTCTGATTTGTCTGATCAAGAAATCTGCCATTCCATCATCAGGAACAGAAAATCAACAGGCAATATGGTGATTCTGACGTAGAATACACATTTGAGGTTGTAATGGGATCTTCAGAAAGTTGGAAATGATAAAATATATAACTAGAGGCTGACAAATAATGAGGTTATTTATATAGAATTCAGCAGCACATTTGAAATATCAACTGTGGAAGTGGATAGAATATGAGGCAGAAGAAGATGGAGGGAAGAATTCACCATTTGAGCCTGAATGGAGAAATGAGCTACACAACCAGAAAAATAGATTTGACAATGGACTGTGGATGCCAAATTAGCAAGTGCAGTCATATTTATGGAGAGCAAATCACCAGGAGTCATTTGCAACAGATGCACCATTCAGTCTTCAAGAAACCAGTAAGAAAAAGTAATGATGCTAATGATTGCTATCAAAAGCATTTCTGGAGTCCTAGGAAGATCATGCTGTCCACATCTAAAACATCCTCCATTCCACTTACAACCCCAACTACTAATGTCTCCACTTGTTCTTCAGATATTAGCTTAGAAAATTTACTCTTAATTTATCCCTTTGCAATACATGATTATACTTAACAGTATTTATAGTACATTAGTATAATTTTACTTATCTGTTTATCCAATGGATATATGAACTCCTTAATGAAACAGGTGAGTCTTTGCTCACTATTATTGTATTCCTGGAAGGAATGGTTTGAATGAAATAGTTCTGCTTAAGGGTGCACATAACTTTGAAATTACCACCACCACCCTCCCCAACTTGTGTGTCCTCTTTGGGCTGGAGTAGTTTACAACACTGATGTGGGAGACAGCATGGGATTGTACAGAAAGACCAGACTTTAAAACAAAATAAATCATTTTATGACCCTGGCATTCCATTCATTAGCTTTTAACCTGAGGAAGGCTATACACATATTTTAATCCCCTGGCTACTCTTCTATTAAAATAGAGATACTAATTCCCCTCCTTTATTCTCCAGAATTATAATAGAAAAAATATAGAATTTATATATATGAATGATAACTGGCCAAAAGGGATAAGTAGGAGCTGTGGTGGTGTATAGTGATGTTGATCTTAACTTATGCATCTTTATGTTGTCTATGTAATTTCTACCTCTTGAGATAAGACTTCCATGACTAAGATAGTTTATTTCAAGAATCATCTTTGTTGTAGAAGCATCATTATAGTGCTTATAAAAAGAATTATGATATATGTTTCCTCAGCTACTATGAAAGAAGCTAACAAATTTCATGTCTAATAATCAAACATGTTTTATACTAAACAAATTTTCCATTAAAAAATCTAAACCAATACATTTAAATTTAGGAAATTGGTTTTCATAAAGACTTGTTAATGGATATTGCAGCATTAAAACAAACAAAATTCATCTTTTATTGGAAACATCTTTATCCAAATCAACCACTTTACATATTTAATAAATAGCCTTATGTTTTACCGCAAATGAGCTACCTAATGCATCATAATTGCTAAAGTGCTTTCATACATTTATATAAATCTCACTATTTGGACAATATAATGTATCCCTGTGAACGTATTTAAGAGACTACTTCCCCAAAAAATGCCTTATTAACTGAAAAAAAAAAAGGAAGAGAAAGAAAACAACTTTTGCATATTCTGAAGCAGCTAAATATGTTGCCTCAAGTTTCCTAGGATGTCCCATCCCAAGATATCACTATTGGCCAAACCACCATCATTGTTGTAATAATGGCTAAGGTGCATACCTGTAGTACAAGCTAATGAACTGGAAAAGAATCTGCAACAAGAGGTGGCTCTCTATTGTCCTATGCATAAAATAATAATCACGGTTACATTGAGATGAGAAAAGTCACAAGATATTAATGATAGTAATGAAGAAAAAAAGCTTAAGTTTCTTTTCTTAGTGGGACAATTAATGGGAAATAAGGATTCTTTAACTGCAGATCATTAGTTTATATGAGTAACTGCAGCATTCGAAGACCTAATCAGGAAGCTGTAAATAAGCAAATTACTAGCTGTCAAAAAACTTATCACTATCAAATTAAATGAGTTTCCCCCAGGCAAGCTAACATTGCTTTTGCCTGAAGGCCAGCCCAAAAATGAATCATGACGAAGACAAGTCATATAAATAAAATAGATTTTAAATTAATTCCCTGTGTAGGCCTAACTTGAAAAATAAACCTTAAAACTAATTTCTAAAGTTTTCAACAACATAGTAACTACAGTCATGGCTGACTACTGTAGGCCAGATTAAGTATTCCCTAAGGACCTCTCCTTTCTTATTTTACATTAACATAAATATGATTACATAATCAAATCAGTTAATAAACATAGTGATCCCATAGGTCAGACCAAAAAGTGATTTTTAAACATGAAAAGTGATAGATAAAAGCAACATAGGATTTATAGTATTCACTGAAGCATAAGTCAACTCTTTAATGCTACCTATTTAGTGCTGACTATTAAAAAAAATTCATTCAAGATCATTCAAGACTATCTTTAAAAGCTAGGTATAAAAGGTATATGTATTTTCTCATTCTGTCAAGTTATTTGGGCTGCTATTTACACAGACACATCCCTAACAAAATTGAAAATAAAATGTTGGAAATCACTTATTTTGCTTACTTTCATCTAATTACTACAATATTTTAGGCCACCCATTATCCATAGAAAGTAAAACAAATGGGCTGGGGAGTGAAGGGAACTTCTGCAAAGATTATGAAAAGAAAAAAAAAAGAAAAGAAAAAGTGTCTATACAGAAGGGTTTCTTGAAAGCACATAATTTACTGTGTCAGTTAAAAAGTCAAGAGTCCTACGTGAAGGTTAAACAAATTTAAAGTTAGTCATCTGTGTCTCAGGGAAACCAGGAAATCTGTCTCTGCCATTGTGGAGCTAGTTAACATAATCAATATGAAGGGTAAACTACCATCTTCAGGAATCCTATGGGCACTTTGGGTGTGGAGTTAAAATTTTGATCTTCTATGGGATCTTCTTTGGTGTAATTATAGGGGCTGATCTTGGGGATAAAAGTTAATATTTACATTTAACTCTGGTCCTCTCACAACGTGCTACTGACTTGTCTTGGAACTCTGCTTGTCTAATTTCCCCCTTAGTTGTTAATTTCATCAAGATGCCCTCTAAGTCTCATGGAAGTAGTGAATGACAAACATTTAAGAATAAATGTTTTTAATGGAGACCCACACCAACATTTAGTGTCATGTAGACCTAAAAATGGATCTTTAAATGGTGGGATGCCCAGTATTGTGGCAGATAGTTTACACTGTTCTATATCCCTCGGGAAATGCGGCCATGCTGCCAAGTGAAGCAGCCCTCTCTAAAGCTTGGTAAAAGAGCTCAGCCCTCTTGTCAGGTGAGTTTTTAAGCCACGTGTTTCACCTCTTTATTAATCAAGCCAATGCACCAGGTCAGAAAACACAGGTCCTAAATGGTCTATTGTCTCCCTTAAATACTGAGATTTAAAGAACATTATTTTTTCAAAATATGTATATATGTAGACTTGCAGATAAAGAGGGAGTAAGGGAAGGAGAAAGACCATTTTGGGAGATGGCATTATAATTGTGATGGTCTTACTAACAGTGAGGCAGAAGAAAGAGAAATCAAAGAATCCATCCCATTTACAATTGCAACAAAAGCCATGAGATACCTAGGAATAAATCTAACCAAAGAGGTAAAGGATCTGTAGTCTGAAAACTATAGAACGCTTATGAAAGAAATTGAAGAAGACACAAAGAAATGGAAAAAAACATTCCATGCTCATGAATTGGAAGAACAAATATTGTTAAAATGTCTATGCTACTCAGAGCAATCTACACATTCAATGCAATCCTTATCAAAATACCATCAACATTTTTCACAGGGCTGGAACAAACAATCCTAAAATTTGTATGGAACCAGAAAAGACCCCAAATAGCCAAAGGAATGTTGAAAAAGAAAACCAAAGCTAGAGGCATCACAATTCCAGACTTCAAGCTGAATCACAAAGCTGTAATCAGCAAGACAATATGATATTGGCACAAAACAGACACAAAGATCAATGGAACAGAATAGAGAACCCAGAAATGGACCCTCAACTCTATGGCCAATGAATCTTTGACAAAGCAGGAAAGAATATCCAATGCGAAAAACAAAAAACAAAACAAAACAAACAGAAAAAAAGTTTCTTCAACAAATGGTGTTGGAAAAATTGGACAGCCACATGTAGAAGAATGAAACTGAACCACTTTCTTATACTGTACACTATAACAAATTCAAAATGGATTAAAGACCTAAATATGAGACAAGAATCCATTAAAATCTTTGAGGACAACATGGGCAGCAACCTCTTTGACCTCATCCATAGCAACTTCTTACTGGACACATCTTTAAAGGCAATGGAAACAAAAGCAAAAATGAACTATTGGGACCTCATCAAGAAAAAAAGCTTTTGCACAGCAAAGGAAACAGTCAGCAAAACCAAAAGACAACCTACATCTGGGAGAAGATATTTGCAAATATCTTATCAGATAAGGGGCTAGTATCCAAAATCTATAAAGAGCATATCAAACTCAATGCTCAAAAAACAAAAAACAAAATCCAGTCAAGAAATGGGCAGAAGACATGAACAGACATTTCTCCAAAGACAACCACGTGGCCAATAAACACATGAAAAAGAATGTTCAATATCACTTGGCATCAGGGATATAGATCAAAACCACAATGAGATACCGCTTCATACTGGTCAGAATGGCTAAAATTAACAACTCAGGAAAAAACAGATGTTGGCAAGGATGTGGAGAAAGAGGAACTTTCTTAAACTGTTGGTGGGAATGCAAACTGGTGCAGCCCCTTTGGAAAACAGTATGAAGTTTCCTCAAAAAGTTAAAAATAGAGCTACTGGGTGGCCTGGGTGGCTTAGTTGGTTAAGCATCTGCCTTCAGCTCAGGTCATGATCCTGGGGTCCTGGGATGTAGCCCCGTGTCAGACTCCCTGCTCAGCAGGAAACCTGCTTCTCCTTCTCCCTCTGCCACTCTGTCTTGGGATCACTCTCTCTCTCTCTCTCTCTCAAATAAATAAATAAAATCTTTGAAATTTTTTTTATATAAATAAAATAAAAATAGAACTACTTTATGACCCAGCAATTGCACTGTTAGGTATTTAACCAAAGGAAACAAACCTAGTGATTTGAAGGGAGACCAGCACTCCAATGTTCGTAGCAGCAATGTCCACAGTAGCCAAACTATGGAAAGAGCCCAGATGTCCATCAACAGACAAATGGATAAAGAAGATGTGAGATACATACATATATAGATGATGGACTATCACTCAGCCATCAAAAAGAATGGAATCTTGCCATTTGCAACGATGTGGTTGGAACTAGAGGGGACTATACTAACCAAAAATAAGTCAGTCAGAGAAAGACAAATATATGATTTCACTCATATGTGGAATTTAAGAAATAGAAAAGATGAACATGGGGGAAGGGAAGGAAAAAAAAGATGAAAACAGAGAGGGAAACAAACCATAAAAGACTCTTAACTATAGGAAACAAACTGAGGGTTGCTGGAGGGGAGGTGGGTGAGAAGATAGGGTGGCTGGGTGATAGGCATTAGGGAGATCACTTGAAGTAATGAGCACTTGGTGTTGTAAGCAACTGATGAATCACTAAACTCTACCCCTGAAACTAATAATATACTATATGTTAATTAAATTGAATTTAAATTAAAAGAAAAAAATAATTGTGATGGTCTCTAAGACAATATTACAAATATTACTATTCCAGAAATGAAGATACAAATAGCTAGTAGTTATGTCTATTGTGTATTTGCTTGTAATAACTAACAAAGATTATTGTGTATTCATTTGACTGCAAAGCTCTTCACCATCACTTATTACCTAATTTTCTAATCACAATCCTAAAATAATGCCAGGATGTTCCTGGACACGTAATCTACATTTGGATAATGCAACTCCCCACGACAATCAAAGGGCTTTCTGAGGCTTTGGGAGGCTGAAGGCAGAGTATTAATAAGGGACACTGGGACACTGGTTCTCCCTCTCCCTACCCTTTAGGTGTTCTCTACAATATGAGAAATATGTTTACTGAGGCTGATTTTGGCTGGAGGATCAGCAGGAATCAGATCTCTGTAACTATTTCTTTTTAAAGGCTTACATAGTGTAAATTCCTCCAGAGGAGGGAGGAAATGCTATGTGAACTTAGACTGAAGTTCAACAAGAATTGCATTTTGCAGAGTCTATATGATTCTACCCTTGGGTAAAGGACTTAGGGCTAACAAACACCAACTGATGCTGTATGTATATACCACTCTTATAAATGTTGTGTCTTAAACTTCTGTCAAGTCTTTTCATTTTTTTTAACCAATTAAATTCCAAATGTAATCTGATTTTATTGTGTGAGTGCTATACGTTGAGGTGGCACCAGGGATGGGTTGGGTAGGGAACTGTTCACACATGTGTGAATTTCCTTCTAGTCAATTCATAGAGCCTACCTGAACCAGCATAACCATCGCATTTGGGAGGCTTTGGAACTTCTCTGAATATTTCTTAGAGATACAGCTGTATAGAAATCAGCATGTATGATATTTAGAATCATAGTAGTTGAAGAAAATATTACCCAAACTATAATAGTTGTAGAGAGGCTCCACTTGTAATATGTTTTATTTTTATGCATAAAAATTACTGATACTAGTAAATGTATGCATTTTTAAGCATTTTACCTCTATTAATAAATATTGTCTTACCAAAATTCTTTGAAATAGATTTCCATTATTGTCACTGTAATGACTGTGAGAGGTTATTACATAGCCTGACCACATAGCTAGGAAGCAGTGAGGCAGGGATTTGAATTTAAGTACAACCATGTTTTCATTCATCACTTCCAAAAATAAAGAGTACACATATGCATGCATGTGTATGTATGCATGTTTTGAAATAAGACGAAGTGATGAAAGTGGGCTCTGGGACCCAACAATCTGCATTTGAACCCTTACTCTGGTACTTACTAGCTTTGAGATCTTCTATGATTTAATTAAACCTTCTGCAATTCAATTTTCTTATTTGTTAGCAATCATGGATGCTAATTTTTTAAATCCATTAGTTAATTAGTAGTTGCAAAATGTAATCATCTAATCCTGTCCTTTGTATTATATTTATTTGCTGGGACACTTTTATAACAAGACTTGCCCCCTATTCTGCTATTTTGTAAACTAGTGGTGGGCAGAGCCCATATGGGAAATGCAAGATAAATGGTTGATTCTTTTATTTCACTTACTAGTTTTCAAGGTGATTTGTTTCTCATCCTCTGAAGATCAATTTTTAAAATATCACTTGAACTCACGGATTTATACATGTTTGGTAAATTTCAATTAACTGCAATGACTTTATTTATTAATTACAAATTAACCCAGTAGAGGACTCTTCAAGTTCTTTTCTGAATTATTTTGATATACATCTCTAGAGTATTTAATAGCTTGCCTGCTACCTAGTTTGAAAAGATATTCTAGGTTCAACCAGTCCTAGACCTGCCATTTCTCCAAGAAGCCTGGTTTCAAAAAGCTATTTCAAAACTACAATCTGGGTGATTATAGATATTCATTGCTACTGGGTTGGTCATTGCTTCTCAGTCTTTATAGTGGCAGAGCTAGGATACACACACACACACAAGCTTGTACACCTATATTCATACATATAAAAACATATTGTCAAGAAAACAAATCCTCATAATACTGATGCTTCCAATGCAAATTCAAGACTACAGAGTTTTTACTAAATCTCTTTTGTATTGCATCATTCTCCTGTCCATATCAAAATCCTGATTTTTGAGGATACAGAAGACAATAGAATTAAAATATTCAATCACTATCTCTGATTTTCTTTATTCACTTCACAGAAAGTCTCAGAATATCAGTACTAACACTGCCACCATAAATATGCCTAATACGTTCTTTTAATTTGAATGTGCTTTCCCATAATTTATTTCTATAGTTGTACTACCCAAACACACATATGTATACATACTCGTGTGTATCTACACCATCCACATCATTTACATCAGTCACCTGTATCAATGTCTATATCATCTCTTCATCTATAGTAAAGGCATAGAGCCACTACACACTATATGCTTTCACTTTTAATGTTCATTTAACTTCAGTCCTATGAGTAACTATATATATATATTTTTTAATTTTTTTTATTATTTTATGTTAGTCACCATAAAGTACATCCCTGCTTTCTGATGTAAAGTTCGATGATTCATTAGTTACATATAGTGGTGCACCCAGTGCACCACGCAATACGTGCCCTCCTTACTACCCATCACCAGTCTATCCCATTCCCCCATCCCCCTCCCCTCTGAAGCCCTCAGTTTGTTTCTCAGAGTCCATAGTCTCTCATGCTTCATTCCCCCTTCTGATTACCCCCCTTTCTTTATCCCTTTCTTCCCCTACCGATCTTCTTAGTTCTTATGTTCCATAGATGAGAGAAACCATATGATAATTGTCTTTCTCTGCTTGACTTATTTCACTTAGCATTATCTCCTCCAGTGCCATCCATGTTGCAGCAAATGTTGAGAAATCGTTCTTTCTGATAGCTGAGTAATATTCCATTGTATATATGGACCACAACTTCTTAATCCAGTCATCTGTTAAAGGGCATCTCAGTTCCTTCCATGATTTAGCTATTGTGGGCAACACTGTTATGAACATTGGGGTGCATATGGCCCTTCTCTTCACTACGTCTGTATCTTTGAAGTAAATACCCAGTAGTGCAATGGCTGGGTCATAGGGTAACTCAATTTTTAACTTTTTAAGGGACCTCCGCACTGTTTTCCAGAGTGGCTGTACCAACTTGCATTCCCACCAACA
Organism: Ursus maritimus; assembly: GCF_017311325.1. Lineage (NCBI taxonomy): Eukaryota > Metazoa > Chordata > Mammalia > Carnivora > Ursidae > Ursus > Ursus maritimus. Next base: position 3,806,162 of record NW_024424119.1, read on the forward strand.
ATGTAGGAGGGATCCCCTTTCTCCACATCCTCTCCAGCAATTGTTGTTTCTTGCCTTGTCAATTTTTGCATGAGTAACTATATTTTAAATGCTCACACCAATCTTTCTATGCACCTCTACTCACGTAGCTATCAGAAGCTGATTCTGTAGAAGATTGTCAAGGAAACAATGGAGTTCCTAAATTACAATAACAAGCTTTCTACGCTCTTTATAAATCAAAGTTAGTTTTTCTTAAGATACTATCTTTAGCTCACATGGCTCTCATTTCCTTCCTTGTGTATCACTTTCCTCTAGAATTAGGTTCCTGTTGTCTGATAACTTATTTTCTTTGTCTTACTAGTCATTCTTTTTAGAGTCCAGAATTTTACTAGAACATTTCTTGCTATTGGTAATTCCATGTTGATATCCTTAGGTATTGAGATTATCTTTCACAATGCAGCTTCAAGTATCAGTAGGAGTATTTTCTTGATTATAGTTTTTTTATCTTTAATTTTAATTCAATTAATTAACATATAATATATTATTGGTTTCAGGGGTACAGGTCTGTGATTCATTAGTTTTCTATAATAACCAGTGCTCATTACATCACATACCCTCCTTAATGTCTATCACCCAGTTACCCCATAACTTCACCTCCCTCTCCTCCAGCAATCCTCATTTTGTTTCCTATGATTAAGAGTCTCTTATGGCTTGCCTCCCTCTCTGATTTCATCTTGTTTTGTTTTTTCCTTTCTTCCCCTATGATCCTCTGTTTTGTGTCTTAAATTCCACATATCAGTGAGATCATATGAAAATTGTCTTTCTCTGATTGACTAATTTTGCTTAGCATAATACCCTCTAGTTCCATCCACATTGCTGCAAATGAAAAGATTTCATTTTTTGATGGTTGCATAATATTCCATTGTGATATCTATATCACATTTTCTTTACCCATTCATCTGTCAATGTTCATCTGGGCTCTTTCCATAGTTTGGCTATTGTAGACATTGCTGCTATAAACATTGGGTTGTAGGTGCCCCTTTGGATCCACATTTGTATCTTTGGAGTAAATACCCAGTAGTGCAATTGCTGGGTTATAGGGTAGCTCTACTTTCAACTTTTTGAGGAACCTCCATACTGTTTTCCAAAGTGGCTGTACCTGCTTGCATTCCCACCAGCAGTGTAAGAGGGTTCCCCTTTCTCCTCATCCTTGCCAATGTCTGTCATTTCGTGGCTTGTTAATTTTAGGCACTCTGACTGGTGTGAAGTGCTATCTCATTGTGACTTTGATTTGTATTTCCCTGATGCCAAGTGATGTTGAGCATTTTTTCATGTGTCTATTGGTCACGTGGTTGTTTTCTTTGGAGAAATATCTGTTCATGTCTTCTGCCCATTTCTTGATTGATTATAGTTTTGAGTATTTGTTCTTTTCCTTTGGTTTTCTTCGGGAACTCCTGTTATTTTTATGTAGGAACTTCTTCATGTATCCTCAACATTTAGTAATTTGTCTCAAATCGTTTTTACTTTTTTTAAATTTTCTAAAATAAGCCTTCCATTAACTTTTTTTTTCTGTAATGCTTAACCTGTTAAGTATATTTGCTTTCATGTTCTTTCTGGTTCAGTCGTCATATCTGAAGTGATTATTTCTTTTATTTTTAATACTTTCCTGAACTTTGTTACTTCATTTTTGAGATTTTATGTTGTTCTTTTACTGTCTTTTATAATGTTCCAGATTTCTTGTAGATTATTTTGAAATAGTGTAGCATAGTTTTGAACCACTTTGTGGGCATGTTTTTCTGTCATAATTTTAATTTTTGTCTTAGAGTTATTTGATTATCCAATTAGCTAATCCAGGGACAATGTAAGTCACAAAGCAATTTCTTAAAATTAATGGATAGAAATGTTTAGTCAATATTCAATAATCAATTATTGATTTGTCAACTGACCAATTATTGAGTATTGGTCTATTGACCAATAGACCAATTGTTTAGTTTATTGACCAATAGTCAATTACTGATTATAAAATGATACAAAAGTATAGCTATATGTATCCTACTACTTAGTTTCCAGGATCCATTGTGTTCTTAGTAGTGATACTCTACTGTAAACCTGTAGATAAAATGTGTAATTTACAAACCCTTTTAAACGATATTTTGCTACTTGACCTACTAATCAAAGTCTTAAAAAATTAGGCAAGAGCTTGTGGGGTTTTTTTGAAACCTTTCTTTTACTTACCCTATTTCTCAGCAATCAATATAACAGCTATTCAAAGTAGTGGTTATAACATCATCTAATTATTGATAACTAAAAATATTTAGCTTCTAAAAAGCAGATAACATTAAATTTTTGGTTGATGCTCACTTCCATATATTTTAACTGTTTTCAGAAACAATATGATGGAATCGATAGTTTTGCTGTAAAATATAATGTGTTTGCATAATAATAAAGTCATGAAAAATATATTGCCTAATTATTATGTCTACTATTTGTAATATATTTTAAATAAGTCAATAAAACTTACTGGAGTATTTTACTACCGATACATTCTGTAGTTTAAAGGTGGGAAATAAAGTTTTAAAAATAGTTGCATTCATCTAGGACATTGCTCTTCATGTTTAGAAAGCACAAAAAGAATATCATATGGAGTATTTTATTAAAAATTAGAGAAGTTCAACTCAAATCAGAGTTGACATTTTCTACACTGTATATATAAACTGGTGGCATTTATTTCCACAAAAATATCCATAGTGATGTCCAATTTCAGAATATTTATAGCTAATCCAAAAAAATATCAATCCTTTTGATTGATTAATAATCAATCAAACTACAAGTAATAACTGACCTATGCTAAATACAAGAAATAAAGAAAACAAGCCTATGTTTACTCAGTGGATATTAAGCATTTACAATAAAGTCTGTAATAAATATACGAAACCACAGGTGCTGTGGAATTCATCTTGCTCTGCCTTTAAAATATTATTTCCTCCTGTTTGATGTGGCCAAGTGAGGTTTCCAGAGAAAATCTCAGATGATTTATAAACTATACCTCAAACATATGATTTTTAATATTGAGAGGGCTATGAAGTGGTATGCTAGCTAATTTTGAGAGTAAATCAGCCATCACATTTATGTAACATGTTTCTCCACATACACAATAACATTAAGCAAACCCACTACATTAAATGAGGCACTAAGATTTAGCGACTAAGTATTTAAGTATAAGCCTGATACAATTTTAATTTTTTTTAACTTATGCCCAGCACACCACAGGCTTAGAAATTAATTTTAACTCTAGAAATCTACATTTTCATCATTATAATTATTACTATTATCATTATTACCACCTTGAAGAAATTCATTGCTTTATTTTTTAATTTTTTTTAAAGATTTTATTTATTTATTTGACAGAGAGAGACAGTCAGCGAGAGAGGAAACACAAGCAGGGGGAGTGGGAGAGGAAGAAGCAGGCTCCCAGTGGAGGAGCCTGATGTGGGGCTCGATCCCAGAACACCAGGCTCATACCCTGAGCCGAAAGCAGACACTTAAAGACCGAGCCATCCAGGTGCCCCAGAAATTCATTGCTTTAAAAAACTATTCTATTATCAGATACTTATTACTATTTCCATTACATCTATACAAATTAAGAGTACTTAAAAGTAATAATTAATAAAACTCATAATCATTCAACAAATATTTATTAAGCACATGTCATAAAGCAAATTTATTTAGTTTATATAATTATATATTAAAAAACGGTGTTTGGTTAATGGTCCCATACAGCATGACCCAGGAACCTCCAACATGTTTTTCTAAACTTTATAGCTCTTGGCATTGTACATTAAAAATAAAATTCAGTTTTACATTTTCATTTTAAAAACCCACATACACCTCTTTACTTCAAAGCTTTGGAAGTATTTCTGTGACTTTTGTGAATTCACAGTAAAAAATAAGAATCAAAGTTTAAAATATGAGTTTAATTACTTCTGATAAGGACTATCTCCTATATGTAAATTTGAATCTATTGTTTTTTATTTGTCATGTTATTTGAGCATTTGACTTTTTTTCCATTTCTTAGTTTATTTCTTATTTTGAAAATGATGATACAGATCACTATTTATCAGTATAGAAAACGTGACTAATATTTGTTAAGTGTGGAGGAGAGGGAAAGCAGTTTATAAAATATAACAAAGTATTACCTTGTCATTTTTTGAGTTTTTATTTAAATTCCAACTGGTTAACATACAGTGTGGTATTAGCTTCAGGTGCACAACACAATGATTCAACACTTCCATACAACACCCAGTGCGCATCTCAAGTGCACTCCTTAATCCCCATCACCTATTCACCCTCCATTACCCACCTCCTCTCTGGTAACCATCACTTTTTTCTCTAGAGTTAAGTCTATTTCCTGTTTCATCTCTCTATTTTTTTTCCCTTTGTTCATTTGTTTTGTTACTTAAATTCCACAAATGAGTGAAATCATATGGTATTTGTCTTCCTCTAAAATATAATATTCCTCTAAAATATTGATAAACATATCTACATTCATCTTATTTTTATAGCTGCTAGCATTCTAACACCTTTATGTTTCTTAATTTTCTTAATCTATTGAGAAGTAGAGTCAGTTTCCATCTTTAGAAGCCAAAAGTTGCAGAGCTTCCTCCAGTGTACTGGCAGGTAGAACATGAACACATTCAGGTTTTCCTTCACAAACTTTGAAACTGATGACAGACTAACATGAATAAACCCGGACAATATGAAAATATAATTTTGAAAGTCCGACAGCAGAAATTATGTGAGGTCCAATGGTGTGGTATCAGGAGGGCAGCCGTAATGAGACTTTTGAGGTATGGCTTTAGCTGTGTTTTTATTACTGACTCTCAGTCGTACCCTTGCTGTGAAAATCTGTACAATACATCCTTTTCTTTTAAACTTTGCTTTTAAATGTTTTCTTTTGTACTGTTTCTGGCAACCAAAACAGCAGAACAGAAAATGGATTGTATCAAGGTGTCAGTCCCTCAAGAAAAAATAAGAACTCTGAGGTTGTTTAGCTCATTGCATTAGGGCTGATGACAGGAAAATTTTATTAGCATTTTGTGAAGGAATCCTAAATGGCATGCATTTTAGCACGGAGTCTAAATGTCTTATTCATCATTGTCTGTGGTCACCCATTGGAGGCAAAGCTTCAGGGGGTAGTCCAGTTGCAGTCATTAAGTACTAACTATGAAGGTTAAGAGGAATTCAATGACTGCACAGTTAGGTACCTGCTTTAAAATTCATTGGATAGCATAAAGAAAGTGAATGACATACCCATATTTCTCAATTATCAGCTAAAGGAATACAGTAGTCCCCTCTTATCTATGGGGGATAAGTTCTAAGATCCCTATGGATGCCTAAAAATGTGGATAGTACCAAACTAAATATTATATATATATATATATATATATATATATATATA
>NW_024424119.1:3811620-3863626 GCF_017311325.1 Ursus maritimus
ATCCTTATGATAAAGTCTAACTTTTAAATTAGGCACAGTAAGAGATGAACAGCAATAAATAATGAAATAGAACAATTATAATGATGAACTACAATAAAAGTTACATGAATGTGGTCTCTCTCTCAAAATATCTTACTACACTGCAAGCACCCTTCTTGTAATGATTTGAGATGATAAAGTGCCTACATGAGAGATGAAGTGAGGTGAGTGACGCAGGCATTGTGATGTAGCATTAGGCTACAACTGACCTTCTGACACTATATCAGAAGGAGGATCATCTGCTTCCAGACTGTGGTTAACCACAGGTAACTAAAACCATAGAAAGCAAAACTTCAGGTAACAAGGAACCACTGTAAACTGAAACGCAGTGTCCCCTATCTCCTATAGCCTCAGGGTGACATAGCCAAAACTACAAAAGCAAAATAACTCTATGACTGATTATTTCCAATATCAGTTCAACTCACAGGATTACATCTATAAGATGAATTAGAGTATTGATCTGGAAAGAGTTATACCCAGAAATTGGAATGGGAATACCCCAAACATCTACAGCTGCTGATCTTCCTTGCCTGGCAAGTAACTTCTCATAACTTGCCTGATAGGATTGTTCATTCCTAGATTGAAGATGCTATTACTCTTTTTCCTAAAGGAGTTAACTTTCAATAAAAAGACCATTATCCACACACTTTCCACCCAGCCACCCCTCATTGTGTTCTCTATGTACGGTGAGATTCCATCATGACTTGAAGAGCTGATTGCAGAATGAAACATTTTATTCCTGGAAAAACTTCAGAGATTTTCTTATTAATAAGTAGTTGGAAATTAGTAAATAGGTAGCTATTAATGTTGTTTCACCAAGATGAGGGTGAACAAATTTTTAGATCAGGCTGAAATTACAAATATGTATAAATGTGTCAGAGTTTCTATATTCATTATGCTAACCTGGACCTCTAGGCAATTGCAATAGTTGTCTTGGCTGGTTTAGAAAAACGTGGACCCAACCATCACCCTCATCAAATGCCATTGCAATGCCAGGAATTACTTGGTATATTACAGAGTAAGGAATCTAAAACATTGAATAAATGGAACTATTAGAGGTGATTTTTTTAATTGTGAAACTTATCTTATTACTCCTTACAAAAACTCTCCTTTGTGTGAAGATAATCAGGTGACCAAAAATCTTGAGAAATGCACAGGTGAGTAGTGTCAATATCATAGCATGTGCTTTTTTTTTCTTTAAGATTTATTTATTTATTTTAGAGAGAGAGAGAGAGAGAGAGCTCACGCATGCACAAATGGGGGGCAGGGAAGAGGGAGAGAGACTTCAAGCAGACTCCCCACTGAACACAGAGACTGCCTTGGGCTTGATCTCAGGACCCATGGGATCACGACCTGAGCCCAAAACGAGTCAGATGCTTAACCAACTGAGCCACACAAGCACCCTGATATGTGCTGTTCTGTAGACTACCATGTGTTGTTTTGTAGACTAACATGCCAGTGAAAAGCTCTGGTTGAAAAAAGACCCCTGAGGGCGCCTGGGTGGCTCAGTCAGTTGGGCGTCTGCCTTTGGCTCAGGTCATGATCCTGGAGTCCGTGAGTGAGCTCCACGTCTGGCTCCTCACTTAGCAGGGAGTCTGCTTCTCCCTCTGCCTCTTCCCCTGATCATGCTCTCCCTCTCTTTCTCAAATAAATAAATAAAATCTTAAAAAAAAAAAGAGAGACCTGATTTCAATATGACTGGATTGATCTTGGGGTAGTAGAGAAAAGAAACTACAATGAACCACCAGAAAAAAGGAGGTATGTTATCATGACAGGAGACAGGGTCTACTAAGATATGACTACTTCTGCAGGATATATATGATGCTATTTGTGTCTTCTCCAGAATGAAAATAAATATACAATGAATTAAAGTCTTAAAACGTAGATAGTATAAGTAGATATGATACTAGGTGACTTATATAATAGTCATTCATTGTATGCTCCCTGTTAATAAAACCTAATTTGTTCAGGTACACAACACTCATGAAACTTGATTCTTATGTCCATACATTCTGATATCTAAGGAAATTATGATTATTTCATCTATATCGCTGTTTGATTTAAGCCTGGGGGACTGTAATAAAACTATGAAACATGAGGGGAAGAATTCAAAGAGCTGCCTGGAAAGGCGTCTGCTTTTTTTTTTTTTAAGATTTTATTTATTTATTTGTCGGAGAGAGAGAGAAAGCACAAGCAGGGGGAGCAGCAGGCAGAGAGAGAAGCAGGCTCCCCACTGAGCAAGGAGCCCCATGCAGGACTTGATCCCAGGACCCTGGGATCATGTCCTGAGCCAAAGGCAGACACTTAACCGACTGCGCCACCCAGGTGTCCCAAGGAACCTGCTTTTAAAAAGAAACACAAGAAGAGATAGGCACTCTTCTATCACTGCACTATAACTTGTCTAGATGGTGCCTTGAATTATAACAACTATACTGAGATGACTATACAATTAGCCTGTGGACCAAGCTGCCATGATGAAAATAGCAGAGCAAAAAAATGTAAAGAATCATTAGTAGGTTTTGGGGGAGTGGATCATCTTTGAATTCCTTCTTATACGAGGGGGGGAAGTTATTATTTTAGATAGTTTAATTGATATTGCTTTTTACTTTTGGAAAAAATAATTCCAGGTCTGGGAACAAAGGCATGTTTTATTGGTGTCAGGAGGATAGTCTTGGTTCTTCACACAATCCCTGACAAAACAGAACCTCTCCAAAGAAGAGAAGGCAAAGCCATGCAGTAGCAATAGCGATAGGTAAGGTAAATCATTCTTTTAGGCTTCCATTAAAGGACCTACAGGGATTCATCATAGTCTCTGTGCGGTGAGAAGACCCAGAGCTACCTACGTACCTACCATGAGTTATTAGACAGTGGCTCTGATTGGCCGAACAATAATTGTGGAGGACTCAAAAGACCACAGGTTCACCAATCAATGTGAAGGAAGATAACTCAACAAGTAGCAGAAAACTTTCACTACCCCAGTGGTTTAGGAAATAAGCACTATTTTGGCAGAAAGCCAACTAAAAACCTCTGAGGCCATTTCTTCCTACCCAAACAATTAATAAAAATCAGTATCATTTCTCTGGGTAAAGCACACAATTTGTATAGCCATTTAAGACTACAAACATATAGGGTGGTAATTACTACTGTATCCTCATTTAATTTTCTGGGAATCCATTAATATTGGGCCAGGTAGGGTAATACTTTCCTAAGAAGAAGACAGTTATATTTTCTGCCATTAGCCAAGAAGCATAATGCTTGAACTTCTTTATATGTCAGAAGTAATAAACAGCACATTTAGTTACAGTGCTGTGGCCCATTACTGTTATCTGAAATGATGCCACTTTTAAATAAAACTCAGAGCAAAAGAAGGCTTTCTAATTTGTGACAGTGACAGCATAAGAATCTCTGCTACTAAGCAGATGCAATAGTGTATATCGTGTTTTTAATACATTGGGGTAGAGCATGCAGAAAGGAACAGGCCCTGAATGAGAGTCACACTGGTGACCACTGAAGTTTTGAAACAAATCCATGCTTTCTCCAGGAACGAAGTCTCCTTTGATAAACAGGTCTTGGCCTGTACTATAATTTGATTAATTCCAACTATCTAAGCATAGGACAGCAGATGACACTGTAACCTTACTGAACTGGGTATTATCTACTTCGATAAAAAATTCAGAGTAACCAGCACAGGACTCCATTATCATGCAGAAGTGGAATCAACTGAACCAATTGTATAAGCAATCCATGCACACTCTCCCTGCCACCCTCTTGCCATGTTGTAATCCTTTCTTCAATATTCAACTCTGATGTCATAGAAAGTAGGCAGCTACTACCACATGAGAGTAGTCAGTTAATGAGGAGGGAAATGCTGGCATCAGTTTTAGAAGAAGAAGAAGAGGAAGACGACAGAGGAGGGGGAGGAGGAGGGGGGAAGAGGAAGAGGGAGAGGAGAAAGAAGAAAGAAAGAAAAGAAGAAAAAGAAAGAAAGAAAGAAAGAAAGAAAGAAAGAAAGAAAGAGAAAGAAAAGAGAAAGAAGCTGTTTTAAATTTTAATACTAGCTAGAAATAACTGCTAGAGAATTATTCTCATTCCAGTTGCTCTTGAAAGACTGGACAGGAGGCTAATCCTTCTACTATGGGGAACGTTTAGCTGTGTATCTTATTGTGCACATTTTCTGGAAGGGGCATTAGACTGAAGTAAAACTTCTAAAGTAATTCATGGACAATTGGTTTGGACAGATGTCTGGGGAAATGCGGAAAACAAGACTCAAGACTCAGGACTCAAAGCAATTTGGGGAAGAAGGAATGTGGAAAGGACCTCCTGGAGTAGCCCCCAGAATTTGAAGGTATCTATGTTACATCTGAATGCAGATTTTAAGGGGCATTTGAATACTAACTGAATGGAAGAAAACTCTTAATAATCTGTTTGACAAGATGCTCTTCTTTGTGAATGTCAGTCACCTTCATTCTTTAGTCTGCATTGGGCTCATTGACCATGTGACAATGGAAGGGGTTATAGAAGCTATGCAGATCCTCAATATGAACTTTCTCTCACCAGTGCTCACATGGCTACTGGCACTGATGAATGCCAAACTGACCAACTAAAGTTACCAACATTAAGATCATATTCCAGGGGCATAAACTAGTTACCAACAGTAGTGCTCCAGCTCTTTTTGCCCTTTGATATAAAGGAAAGGGTGTAGTTTTGGGAGTGATTTAACCCGTTAAAAGGAAATCTTGGTCCTCTTCAAGAGTACAGAAATTAATACGGATAAAGCACAGATGATTCCATGGGCTGCCTAGGTTAACATCCCTGTTTTGATACCTACTAGTTGTGTGAATTTGGGCAACTCATGTCAACTTTGTGTAAGCCTAATTTCTTCAACTATGAAATAAGGGGGAAATTGTATCTATGTTTCAGGGTTGTTATGAAAATTAAATGACTTAATATATGTAAGACACAGGATAGTAACTGACATATAAGTACCATATAAGAAATGGTGAAATAGAAGAGAAAACTTAGCTATCTAGAGGTAGAAAAACTAATGGAAGACTATGATAAATGATTATGAAACCTATTTCAGGATTGAGTATTTGGACCATTCTAGTTGCTAAAAAGCCTCAAATGTGTGATGTTAGCTGAAGATAAAATATAAATAGCTAGTGGGTGGAAGAATTAATAAGCACCAGCTATATCCCCCTAATCAGTTGCAGAAATGAAGTCTATAATACCTTTACCATGTTCTTTTTTAAACTACATTTCGTGTGTAAGATTAAACGCTAACTTATTTTTTTTTACTCTCCCATGTTTATCTCATTTTTTTTATATTACATGGGTGAAGTTTAACTTTTCACAATTTACAATATAATGAGATGGATCAATACAAAAAGAAATAAACACCACCCAGCAATATTATACTTGATACCAGGTGAGTATGATGAAAATCTGGGCTATTTGTTTCTGGGGGAAATGGTTTAACAAGAGATAGTTTTAAATATCTAAACTCAGGAGCAGTGTTAAGAACGGTGGATGTAGCTGTTGTACGGCCAAAGTACTAGAACATAGTAGATATTAGTCAATATCCATCTTCTGAGACTCCCTTTCCCTTTTAGAATTATCTCCCTATAGTGTGAATCCTGGTGAGAAGTAGGTCCAATGTTCCATAAATTCCCAAGGCAAAGGGACAATACAGCTAAGGGTATAGGCTCACCTGTTAGGTTTTGGTAATCAGTCTCCAACTCAAGTTTTTGAATTTTGATGAGGTTAAGCAAAGATCCAGTTTCATTGAAAAATCAGTCAAGGCAGCTGTGAAAATGTCAAAGATCCTGCAGTGTCAGTGACACAAGGAGAGGGACCGGGATATCAGTGCAGCATCCTAACCAGACTGGTGTGGTTTGGCTGTGTTTTCTGTTCCCCATCATTACTGCCTTTTTTCTAACTCCTGGATCTCCAGTTCATTCAGTACACTTCCTTCTGTTGCTGACAATGAAGACACCTATTATGTGTTTAGATACACATACACATAAAACAACATAAAGAGAATATTTGTATAAAATTTCTAGAAAATTGTGAAAATCTATAAATCCAAATACTAATAGTGGTTAACTTAGGGATATAGAATTTTGTGGTTGACTTTTATTAATTTATAATTTTAATTTTTTTGTATATTCATACTTTTCCAGTGAATACTTTTAAATTTTGGGGGGGGCACAAAATATGTTAAACTTAAAAAATAAATCTTGTTTTTTCCTAATTGTAATTTTATCCTTCAATCCTCAAGCTTAATTTTCTCAAAGGATATAAAACAACAAAGAAGAAAAAAAGTAAATATGATACACCTGATAAGGGTGTGCCTGAATTTATTTCAGCATTATAAGTTAGCTCAATTCATTGGAGTGGGAAGCCAAAAAGACAAAATTGTGAGATTACGGGTATTAGAGAAAATATCGTGAGTTGGAAAGGCAGATGAAGGGACCTACACACAGTGGAAGGTAAAAAGAGTTTTTACTTAATTTCTTCCAGTTTGGTTTTGTGAGAAATAAAAGATAAATTTAAATCCAACAGAAACTGGCAACTGTACTGTTCTTAGAGACTGACAATTAGCTATGAGTAACAGTGAATGAAGGACCACAGAACTAGATCCAAATGTCATGCTCTGCAGGAACTTTTGGAAAAGAGGAGCTCAATCTACAACTTTAGAGAAGGTATCTCAGTACAACAGAAAGTACTTTTGTCTATTTTTGTTTGTTTTTCCTGTTAAATTTCAACTACATGTATTTTAAAGGATTGCCTAGTGCTTACTAGCAAAAACATCTAAATTATTTTGCATCTCAGGACTCATACTTGGTACCTCCTCCTACTTACCTAGTAGGAATGGTAGCGATGGAGTTTACAGCAATGATTATGATGCAATGTGTGTGTGCGTGTGCACGTGCGTGTTGAGTGTTCTGAGACAAGCTGAAACACAGTAAACTTATGAATCACAAGGTCTGGGGTTTAATTATTAGTTATTTCTCTTACTAGCTACAAAACTTGTGCTAGTGACTTTTTTTTTTATCTCTGTATCTACAATTCCTGATGTTAAAATGAGCAAAAATAGCTACATAACTCTAAATTAAAATAAGTAATAAATAATCCATGAAGAGTATGTATCCCAGTTCCTGGCAAAAAGTATGTGCTCAATCAATTTTAGCTAATATTATTTTTGTATAATACTGCCACTATTAGAATATATGTTTTATCATGGACTCAGTGACAGAATGGCCTTCAGAGAACATTTGTTTCATGCTCCCAACACCATAAGTCATAGGGGGCCAAGGGCAGGCTGCCCTAAAATGTGCCACTTTGGCATATTGATTATTTTAAATAAAAGTTACAAGAAACATCCTATCTAAGGAAGATACTCAGACCCTCTTTTCCTGAAGGCAGGAAATGAATCTCTAATGGGAAAGGCACCCACCCTGTACCAGGAGGTAGAGACTTTCTTTTTTTTTAATTTTTTTATTAATAATTTTAATTTTGTTATATTAGTCACCATACAGTACATCCCCAGTTTTTGATGCAATGTTCCATGATTCATTATTTGTGTATAACACCAGTGCACCATGCAGTATGTGCCCTCCTCAATACCCATCACTGGCCTATCCCAATCCCCCACTCTCCTCCCCTCTGAAGCCCTCAGTTTGTTTCCCAAAGTCCACAGCCTCTGACGGTTCATTCCTCCTTCTGTTTACCCCCCCTTCATTCTTCTCTTCCTTCTCCTATTGATCTTCCTATTTCTTATGTTCCATAAATGAGTGAAACCATATGATAAGTGTCTTTCTCTGCTTGACTTATTTCACTTAGCATAATCTCCTCCAGTCCCGTCCATGTTGCTGCAAATGTTGGGTAATCGTTCTTTCTGATGGCTGAGTAATATTCCATTGTATATATGGACCACATCTTAATCCAGTCATCTGTTGAAGGGCATCTCTGCTCCTTCCACAATTTAGCTATTGTGGACAATGCTGCTATGAACATCAGGGTGCATATGGCCCTTCTCTTCACTACGTCTGTATCTTTGGGGTAAATACCCAGTAGTGAAATTCCAAGCCCAAATTCTGTTTAGAATTCCTTACTAATTGAAGCTCCCACAGTTAGGTTTTCTTTGTCCTGTCTATTTCTCACAAATTTATTTTTCTTCATTTAAAAAGCATAAAAACTGCTGCTTTGGTCATTTCTTTGGGTCTCAATTTCGTTATTGGGTCTCTGTGCTTACATTATAAGACATTGTTTTGTTTTGTTTTGTTTTTTTCCTCCTGTTAATATGTCTCATTTAAATTTAATTTTTAGTCCAGCTGGAAGACCTTCAGGGTAGAGAATTTTTCCTTCCCTTCAACATGAAGAAGGTGGCACTGGCAGAGAGTAAATATTTACTTAAGGTCACATACAATCTTGGTGGAAAAAATTAAAAATAGAACTTAATTTTCATGAACCTTAACTGAATCTTTTCTCTATCTGGTATACCTCACAACTTCTCAGATCTACACACAAATACATACTCAAAACACATTTGCCGAAAGGACATGCATATATCTTAGGTTAGGTGCTAGTAAGTATTTAGACTATATTCACAAAATCTAAACAGAGATATGTTGTACTTTGCTTTTGACAGTTTAGTTTCTTAAGTATGTTGGAAAATACATGTAAGTACTCATGTAAAAAAATCATTTTTTGTATTTGCTTGGACAAGGAATTGAAATAAATATTTAATATGAAAGACTATAAATTTTTAATATTAGAAAAATTCTGCTTGTTTTTCTTTTAAAATAGCTAAAGGAAGATATTATTTTTAGATGCATATATACATATTTATGTACTCATGTATATTTTAAATCATGAATGAAAATAAAGCAGAATATTGAGAGAATTTATGCTTACAAGAATTTTGAGTTGGAAGGCTTTTATATAATCTGCTATTTCTTTTGAACCAACACACCTATGGTTTTCTGCTTGGAGTAATTTTAAATAGCAGTAACTCAAAACACAAAAACTTGAAGCATAAACTCAACGAAGTAGAGTACTTTTGTTTTTGTACGGAAACAAAATAGTAAAAATCTAGTATAGTGTTCTGTAGAAACACCTGAAGATTATTCATTTCCCAAGTGAAAAGGGAAATTGAATCTTACCATGCTAAGACTGACAGCTATTAACAAAAGCTGATAACTCAGGTGGCTTTAAAGGAAGGAAGGAGACAAAGAAGGGTGAAATGGAGGAGGAAGGGAGGGAGGAGGAGAGCAAAGAAAGAGGATTTAAGAGCAAAAACAAGAGAGGCATCAGTTTAATTCTAAAAGAAGTATGGTTGTTATAATCTGACATTCCTGTTGTGAAGGAAAATGTATGTTTAAGTAAAATACCAACTAAACCTAACCAACTATAAATCTATATACCTAATATATATGTGTATATAGATCTGTGTGTGTATACATGTATGAGATATATGTATATGTCTCATTGTTTTATTGGTTGCATCTATGGCAGGGTTCTTCATGTTGTGCTCCACACACCAGGTGGTGAGTAGGACATTCCAATGTTGTGAAATAAAATTGACTTTCTACATACATATTTTACTTACTCTTTATTCTATGTTTTCATGCATGTTTCACACTAAACAAACTATATTAGAACAATAGTTCTTGCGAATCCCTTTACATTAGTAAAGTCATCTATAGGTGTATGTGCATGAAACTGTTTCGATAATGGTATATGTGGTTAAAGTTATTCAGTGATCACCGGTCTAAAATGCAAGCAAGTTGGGGGTGGGCCGCTTGGGTGACTCAGTCGGTGAAGCCTCCCATTCTTGATTTAGGCTCAGGTCATGATCTCATGGGTCATGGGATAAGGCCCGCTGTGGGGCTCCACTCTCAGTGGGGAGTCTGCTTGAAGATTCTCTCCCTCTGCCCCTCTCCCCACTCATTCACATGTGCGCTCTTGCTCTCTCTCTAAATAAATAAGTCTTTAAAAAAATAAAACCAAATGCAAGCAAGGGTTAGCAAACTAGCTCGTGGGCCAAATGTTGCCTAACACCTGTATTTTTAAGTCAACTTTTATTGGAACACAGCCATAGTTACATAACTGTCTATAAATGCTTTCGTTATAACAGAAGATTTAAGTTGTTGGAACAGAAACCTTATTATGGTTTCCAAAACCTATTTCTTTCCTCTGACCATTTACAGAAAATGTTTACCATTGTCTTTGCTGGAGAAAACTGACAAGAATTCAGGTCACAATAATCTGTGGACAAGAAGAGAAACTTAAGATGTCTTAGGGACATCTTTTCAGAGCTTATAAATAGTTGTTACACTTCGGAATTTTCTCAGTTGATAGAAAAAGGTGCCAGTGTATCACTTTTTTTTTTTAAACCATAAATGCTAAAGTACACTTTATATCTGTTTCCTCAAATTAGGCCTTTTTTCCATTGCTAAAGAAGGTGAATGACCTTGGCAAAGTTACTTACACTCTTAGACTTGGCTTACTTATAAAAATAATTAAAATAAAGACTATAATATCTTATATAGTTCTGTGTTATGCCTGCATGTGTTCCATATTTGGGAAATGACCCCTCAGTAAATGATAATTGCATTTGTTCCCACATATTTTGACAGGATATATCTTGCATAGGTTTGACTCTATAAAGTAACACCAATACACAAGTATTTATTGGTCTTTGCAGATATATATATGAATACATATACGTAAGCATTTGTATGTGTATGCTTATACAAACTATATATCTAAAAAACCCCAATAAAATAAATATAGATATAAGGAAGATATAAACAATTACTGATTTAGTAACATTAAATGAGAGAAGAAATATAAATAAAAGTATAGGCTAACTGTGGCTGATGCGTAAGTGGTGCTAAGTGATTGATGGAATTTAGCCAAGATTGTGGCCAGTGATCTCATTGTTAGACCATGGCAGCTAGGCTCAAGAGTGTGGGCTTAAGATCCAAGTGGGGAAGAGTTTTACTGTATTTCATGATTCAAGAAACATAAACCTGGGGGCACCTGGGTGGCTCATGGGGCTCCTGGGTGGCTCAGTCATTAAGCATCTGCCTTTGGCTCAGGGCCTGATTCCAGGGTCCTGGGATCGAGCCCCGCATCAGGCTCCTCCACTGGGAGCCTGCTTCTTCCTGTCCCACTCCCCCTGCTTGTGCTCCCTCTCTCGCTGGCTGTCTCTCTCTCTGTCAAATATATAAATAAAATCTTCAAAAAAAAAACATAAACCTGTTTGGATGTCTTTAAATATGAATGTTCTAGTCCTGTATGCTTCATTTTAACCATGTTCTTTTGATCCTTTAAAGACTTTTGAATTTTGTCCATAAAAAGCTATGTTCTTCATGGGAAGATCATGGGTTTTTATTTTTATTTTCCTAATACTTAGCCAAGTACCTAGCAAATATTAACTTCATATTTATAGGATAAATGAAAAATAAGAAGAATTGAAATTATATGGTAATGGGAAAGAATAGGTGAGAATGAACAAAATGGATCCCTTGTAATTACTATAAATTACTGGAATCGTTATGTTGTATTGATAGCTTTATCTAATATTTATCATTTAGTATTGAATGTTATACAAATAAATATTATACAAATAAATCCCAGTAACTAGAATTTACTCAAAATACAAGTTCCTGGTAGGGAAAAAAAAATTATTATTTTTAGACTACTCAAGATTTGTTCTTGATGTGAGTAAGCATCTACAACAGTCAATATTTTTTTTAAATCAGAATTTGTGAGATTTTAATCTATAAATTTAAGAGGGGGGGAAAGAAAACAACTTAAAGGGAACCAGGCTTCTTAGCATAGAAAATCTATAGTGCAGGTATTATGCTTTGGCTGAAAAAAAAATTAGTTTAATATAGTTACATGTTATTAACTTTAAGTATAGTTTTTACTAAACCATTAAAATATTCTCTTTTCCCATCATAGACATAAATGGTAACCCTGACTGTTCTATTTACCATATTTCATTATTTTCAAAGTAAAAAGAAAGAGATATTTTATAAAATCGAAAACACTTATCTGTCATTACTTGAACAATTTTGTCCACAAGAAAGTTCAGTGGTGGACCCAGGCCAAAGATGTGGAGGCAGGAACCAGAAATGAGGTAGACTTTCTGACCTACAGACTGTGCCCCTCAAAGCAAATTACAGAATTTC
Source organism: Ursus maritimus (assembly GCF_017311325.1). NCBI lineage: Eukaryota > Metazoa > Chordata > Mammalia > Carnivora > Ursidae > Ursus > Ursus maritimus. Next base: position 3,823,866 of record NW_024424119.1, read on the forward strand.
ATGAGGGTGTGAGGTAAAAGAGTAAATTTAAGTTAAAATTGGGCTATTTTCAAAACCAAAAAATTCTCATACGGCTGAAGGGTCCTTCAGTCAGTGGTGATATTCAGAGTCATACCCTGTTTTCTATGTCATGTTGGATTCATTCAGGCCCCAAAATGAACTTTGAGGTAAAAAGACAGACGCCATAAATGCTTGGTAGAAAGTTCTCGGCAAGAGGACATGAAGTCAACTATATGAAAGAAATCTAGAATCTTCACAAAGACAAGGCAAGTCATAAAGTCAATCTTAAGGCCTGGGCTGGCTATTCCAACCTGGCAATGATCAGCAGACAGCTGTAAGTAAGTAATTAACCAGACTGCTGACTGTAGGAATACTTTCAGCTCCACCTCTGTGGGGGTAGGACATCTCATTTAGGGTAGGGCAGGGGAAGGTGAGGCAGAAGCTGCAGTCTGCAAATGGGACGAAAGAGAATTAGCAAAATATTAATCTATTTGTGTCTTGAGGAAGACCAGTTCCCAGTGTTGTAGAAATTACGTAGCTAGGCATGGAAATTAACTTCCTATTTTTAATATTTGCTATTTGGAAATTACCTTAGCGTTACAGAGATTATAATGCATCCCTCAGGCAAGATACTTAGTTTCTCAATTTAACAATGCTTTTTTCTTACCCAAATCATCGCCAAATTTCCAATCTTTACAGTTATACACAAAGCACAGCAAAAAGGGGTATATTACAGCATTCTCATCCAGAGCCATTTATAACCAAAACTGCTCTCAATGTCCTCTCCAACACTAAATTTTCACAAAATGGATCCAGAGTTTAAGGTAAGGAATCAGACGGTAGATAAGCATTCCAGTCACTTTAGTAAATGATGTATAGAAGATAGACTATGTTCTGTTGAAACTTCATTACAGACATTAAGCCCTTAAAACTACACTACATAATTTGTTAACATTTCAATGGAGTTTTTATAAAATAAACTCATTTTAGGTAATTTGGCTCTTGAGAGCAGTAATACTTGAACATATAGGATGTATCAGTCTCAAAACACAGTGTACTTGTGTTACCAGGGGGTTTACAGATTCCTGGACTCCATGTCAAAGGGTTCTGATTTGCAGTTTGAAGATAGAGCTTGGAAACTTTCTTTAAACAAGCCCCCTCAATCATTACTCTGCTGAACACCGAACAAACCAGAGATGAAAGAAAAATGCCACTGAAAGTGCTTAAGGCTGACACAGCTTGGACAGCAGACACAGAATATGGAGGGTCAGAGGGAGGAGGAGTTCCTTTTGATTGAGTAAAGCCTGCCAAAATCACGTTTGAAGGAAGCCACATGTTGCACCCACAGGAAAATTAAAGAGAGTAGGAGATCATGATAAAGCTTTTATCTTGGGCAAAACTGATGACGTGACAGAGCAGTGATGAGTGAAACTAGCAGAGAGAATATCGTGCCATAAAACAGAAAATTCCCCAAGTATGCCAGAAAAAAAATAACATATTCAGACATTCAACTAATTAGATTATTCTTCTAGAGACTTTTGGTTTAAAAATGTTATCAAATTGCCCCAGAAAATTATCTTTAACTTGGCTCTTAAGTAGAAAGAATATACTCTAAACGCAATCCTAAATGTCCTCCCAAGTAAGCCCTATTGGGGCACCTGGGTGGCTCAGTCAGTTAAGCATCTGCCCTTGGCTCAGGTCGTGATCTCAGGATCCTGGGATGGAGCCCCACATCAGGCTCCTCCCTTGCCGGGTGAGTCTGCTTGTCCTTCTTCCTGGCCCTCCCCCACAACATATGCTTTCTCTCTCTCTCTCTCTCTCTCTCTCTCTCTCTCTCTCTCTCTCTCAAATAAAACCTTTAAAAAAAGTAAGCTCTATTTTTCTGTCCCCATGCATGATTAAAAATAATAAATAAATGAAACAACCAAACCCCATTTGACTCCACACCCCAAAACTGATTACTTTATCATTTTCCCTGCAATGGGACACATATGCCATCCACAACAAATTACTAATGTGCTTTATGTTATTTGCGAATAAATACAATGTATTTTTACTTGTGAGTACCATCTGCAGGATTTCAAGCATGCAAAATATTTTGATGCTTCAGGGAATTTTATATAATTGATGCTCTATTTTTCTGAGAATGGTTCAAATGACTGATTCTGAAATGTCTGCCCAGTTTCCCTTACATTAACTCTTGAAAGTAATATCCCCACTCTTTGACCCCAGTTTGGGCAGTCAACCCATTTCTTTACCAGTGCCCTCTGACTTCCCCAAATCCCTATCATTTCATAGAAAAAGAGAACCCCCTAGGTTTTCTAGGTAAAGGAATAGGATTTCCTTCCAGAAGTATACGGTTATTTTTCATTAACCATAAAAACAGAGAGATATGAGGCTTCCTTCACACAGAAGCTAGTATCTATCATCACCACCATTCCCTTCTTTCTGTTGTCATGAGAACTCTCTAGGCAAAGCCAGATCCTCCTGCCAGGCTGCTGCTCTTGAACAGGAAGCCTCCTAATCATCCCGGACTTACCAGTACCATCTGGTGCTTGTGAAGTTATCTTGGAGCATTAAAAGGGAAGCTTGTAGTGCTCTCTGTGGAGCTGAGGCCTCAGGCCGGGAAATGAAACTGCTTTGCTTTTTCACTGAACCAGCTGAGATACCTGCCCGTAGGTGATGCACATCACACTTTTTAAAAGAGGCAGCTCCACGTGATGAAGCTACATCCTGCCACAGCAGCCCCCAGCAAGAAGTGCCAGAAAACGAAATCACACAAGGTAGCAGCAGCCCACGTGATTCACAATCAGCATTGAGGACTTTTCTCATATGGAAGAACTTGTGAACAAGTCAGATGAGCTGGGTTGCCAAATTGAGAGCAGTGGAATGAGGGAAATTTTTAAAGGGCCTCTGATAAGCTACACCCCACTTCAGAGTCTTATCTCTATTTTCAGTTTGATCTCTATACTAACCTCAGAAGTTAACTTGTACAGTAACTTTTCAGATTGTACAGTATACTTTTCAGAACCAATAACTGCAGAGCCAGAAATTCTTCAACCCCTTTTCTCCTATGCTCATCAATACCAACACGTTTAGGAGCCAGATCCCATTAATTCCATATCTTGGCTTGGGTTGTCAATGAAGACAGAGACATATGACCACTAGACCATATGCTTCCTAAGGGCAAGAAACACATTTCAAAATTAGAATCTAAATTATGTGAGATGTGATGGTAAATGCTCAGATGTATACAGAACAAATAGAGATGCCGTTCGTTACATTTATGAGCATTTATGTAATTTATCTCATTTAATCATTTTGACTACTCAGGAGATAAGTCATGAGAAGACAGAGGTTTAGAAAAGTAAATCTCTTATCCAGTATGACATAGCCTCTAGTGGTAGATCCAAGCCTTGAAATTTGACAATCGATCCCAGGAGCTATGACCTCAACCGATTATTTGTGTCTGTTCAGTAATATCCATTAAAGATATTAAGAAGAAAATCAATCACACAAAACAGATAACCAAGTATATCTTTATATCTTCATTTATATCAGAACTATCTTTTTCAAAATGGTGTTCGTGCAAACAGAACTGATATATGTGTGTGCTTACTTCTTTTTTCTTGTAAGAAAAGCCATGTTATAGCTGGTTGTTCTTCAAGGTTCCCAAGTACTGAAAATAAATTAATTGCCTTGATAACCTACTGAATAGGTCTCTGAAAATCAATAAACAATACATGCTTTGGTAATTTCTAATCAATAATCTGTTTATCAGAGAATCCAAGATATTTTCTAAGTTGAGACAAATATATGTCTGTGCATGTCCAAAAATAGATATGTTTGTGTATTTGGAGGGTGGTCACTTACAGAGGGGATTTTCTGGGAAAATCTGCAAGGGAGGAATTAGCTGTGTTTATGGGGGAAAGTGGGCCTCTGAACTATTCACAGTGACTTCCACCTGATCCCAAAGGATCAGCTTGTACAGGTGCAATCTACCACAGCTATTTTCATAAGGAGGGATTCCAGAAAAAACAAACAAATAAACATATACATGGATTATAATAAAAACAGGTAGTGAGAAAAGAGATGAAACAATGAATCCAGGCACCAAATTAGAAAGAAAGAATCAAATAGGGAAGATTATGATCAACAGTGTTCCCTTTTAAAGTTTTTGCATAAAAACCATTGATTGACTTTACATGCACTGGTTTGGTTAAACTAGAACAAAAAGTCAAAATACAATTATCTTCTTCAACATATATATGCAAGTCAAGCTGTACTGCTATTGTTTATTCTGATGAAGAGGAAGAAGAAGAAGAAGAAGAAAAAGAAAAAGAAGAAGAAGGAGAAAAAGAAGAAGAAGGAAGAAGGGGGGGAGGAGATCGAAGAGGAGGAGGGAGTTAGGGAGGGAGAGAGAAGGAGGAGAAGAAGAAGGAGGAGAAAAAAAAGATGATGAGGCAAGAAGGGAATTAACATAATCATTTGCTGTGTATTATTCCAGATTTCAAGGAGAAGCACATTTAACTCAGGTGTGATTGCTAAGTTCTTGATGGGCATTTTGATATTTCAGTTCATGGTCTTCAGGTATCAGACTCACGGTGAAAGAAATACCAGCTGTATGCTAATTTAAGAGCTGCCTCTTGTATCCAGTTGATGCTCCACCCAAAATTAACAAGCTTCTTACAATCAAATAAAAATCTTCAGATACTTGTTCTGAACACAGTAATACATTAAAAGTGCAAGTAGTTATGTTTTAAAGCTTAATGCAGTAAAGTCAGAGAAGAGCATGGTTTCCCCAAGGAATAAAATCTGTCCAGCACCCAACTCAGATTCTAATCAAGATAAGCCATCAATATAATGTGAAAATAAATGCACAAACAGATGGCATAGATAAAAAAGCCCTAGAGCCAGAGCATGGTATGCTGTCAACTCTAACACATTGTTACCCAGATAATACAAACCAACAAATACCAGCCTGTCATACCCCATCTCTACCCACCAAATGACTTAAATTTAACTCTGGAACATAAAGATATCATTGAGATATATTTAATTCTTCAAGGATATTAAAACTTGGTTCTTAATCTTTCTCGTAGATACCCAAATTTGAATCTTACTAGTGATTCTATATAGAAATCAGATGCAACATAAGTCTTGAGACTTAGAAGACCAAGGGTCTTCTAAGCAGGAAAGAATCCTGGCTCATAGTTCAGATAAAGAAGTAAAGCTAGCATGCAATTGAAAACTGATGTTGTTCTAATTGTTAATATTATTATTCCTGGTATTGCTTTTACCTTAGCTTGCCAGTCAGCTTACTGACTAAATAATGACTGAAACATCAAACATACAAGGGCTTAACAATGTTTTCTAGAGTCATATGATAAATCTAAGAAAATTCACAACTAAAATAATAATTAAATGAATGAGGGAAAGGAAGATTTAATTTAAGCAAAACACTTTGGAGAAAATTTACATATACAAAGGCACAATATTTGAAAGATGTATCTTTGGAATCAAAGAGACCTTACATGCTAGCTATATGATTTTAGGCAAAATTAGTTAACATGCCTAATTTCAAGAACTTCATCTGTAAATTGATGCTCACAATATCTACCTCATAAGCTTATTTTAGGATAAAATAAAATGGTGCAATTACACAATTCAGCATATACTAATCACTGCAGTATTGGTCTCTATTATTTTACTAGAAATAACATGAACAAAATTGGAGTCAGTGTAACAGATCACTCTTGGGTATCTTTGAGCAAAACCCATCTTGCTTGCATTATTGCAGAATCATACTGCTGACTAGGAGATAAAAAGGTCAAAATGAAATGCTCTTACCAGACAAGCCCTAGCATGGCTGCTCCTGCTTCGAAACACAGCTAGATCTGTTCCATAGAGTCAATAGGGATCAAACATATACTTAAGAATGTATACAATAAAGAATTAAACATTGTCCCTTTTTTGGTTCAGTTGAAGTTAAAGCATTTACTGCGGAGCCTAAGGATTCATATTCTTCAAGCAATTACCATTGTGATGTTATTTTATGAGTTTAATTAGATTCTTTATAAAAGATGTAAGGATAAAGTGCAAGTATTTTTCTGATGTATCAATAATATATATATTTATATTTATAATTTTAATGGGCCTGTACATTTGTGTTGCTTATTGTAAATCACTGTCATAAGAAGAGACATAGCTCATTACTGTCAATTTTGGCTATACCATTGTCATAAAACAGTTAAATCATCAAGTCTATGAGCTACCTATATCTAGTTAAAATGTTAATAAATAGGCAAATTAAGTTCCATAACATTCTTAAATTTCATATTCATTCTGAGAATTTCTGTTACTGATATAGAATAGGTTACCAACTCTTCTCCACAGAGCAATGACCAGAGATCAGAAATACACAATGAGGGTAGATGGATGCATCTTCAAATTCTCAGAAAGCTCTAACGTCAAAACAAATTGAATAAAATTTTTTTTGAATAAAAAACACTCCTGTATAAGTTAAATTTATAGATGAAAGTAGAAAAATCTTCCTGAGGAAAGAGTTGACAAGGACTATGTATCTAAAATTGGAATTTTGAATAACTATAGGCCAAGACGCTGAAAGAGAATTTTTGGTAGCTAATATTCTCATCAATGAGGAAACCACACAAGCATAAAAGTGTTTAGAACTAGGATAAATGGCAGTAGCAGGCAAAGATTTATTAGATAATAAGAAAAAGAAAATGAAAACTAGACCAAATTAATTTTTTTCCCTTTGTAACAGATCCTCAGTGAAAATCATTAAAAGTTAAAATCAGAAATTTGGTATGATGTACAAAGTTATATACAAATATACTTTAACTATGTAAAAACTACGCATAATTAACACTCCTTCATATGGATTTGAAAACTTTTGTGTAATCCTTTTTTCATCTTCATAAATTTGGAAGCTAAAGATCTTTATATGTGCTTATAGTTGTCTATAATTTTCTTTAAAAAATACAATTACCAAATATTTGAGCATTTACTATTAATCATAGTACAAAATAAAAATAAGATTTTGTTTGTTCCTTTAAAAAAAAAGATTTATTTATCCATGGGCGGGGGGAAAGGGCAGAGGGAAAGGGAGAAAGAGTGCTGTGCTGAGCATGGAGCCCAACATGGGGCTCGATCTCATGACCTTGAGATCATGACCTGAGCTAAAACCCAGAGTTGGACACTTAACTGAGTGCACCACCCAGGCTCCCTAAGATTGTGTTTATTCTTAATGATAATCCTAGGAGATAAATACTACTATTTTCATTTTCCTCAGATGATATAACAAAAGCTTCGAAGGTTAGTGATTTTTCCTATCACATAGGTAATGCCTGAATCCTACCTAAATATAACAGGTGGATATCTTGGAGTCTTACAGACAATGTTTTAATGCCAAGAAGTGAGCACACGAAATAAGCATCATCCTTAGAGCATTAAGTAATCACTTTATTTATATGGACTAATTATATAGTATAGGTGTACCACACATTACCCAAGTCATGTATAATTTCGATGTAGTCTTTAATAAAGAAGACCTCTAGTGTTTATAACACAAATTGGCAAATTTTATTGTGAAGGGCCAGGCAGTAAATATCCTGGGCTTTGCAGGCCAGAAGGCTGCACTGTAACTCAACTCCATTGTTACAGCACAGAAGAGTCACAGACAAGACAGAAGTGAATGAGCTGGCTGTGCTCCAATAAAATTTTATTTATGGACATTTAAATTTGAATTTCATATAATATTCAGGTTTCATAAAATATTCTTCTTGTAATTTTGTTTCAACCATTTAAAAATAAAAAAAAAAAATTCTAAGCCCTGGGAATATACAAAAACAGATGGTAGATCCAATTTAGTACCCAAGCTAGTTTACTGGCCTTCTGCCCTACAATGTCTAAAGTTCTTAGCAGTAGGGGTTTAGGCACCAGAGTATTCGTAAAATCTGGTATAACTCTATCCTGCTCTTTACGTTCAAGATAAGTCTTAATTTACCATTTTTAATGCATGATATGGCTTTGAAGTGATATAATTAGTTATACCTATAAAACGCAAGTTATAGAATCCCTAGTCATATCATAAAAACAAGGTATAAAGCTTATCTGATCTTTGAAACTAAGTAGTATTTTCCAGATTAGAAATTAAATATAACATCTGGGATTGAGGAGAAAGGTCTTGGGAAGTTCTTATACATTTGGCAGAGTGAGAGTTTGGAAATTTTTATTTTAGTAAATCTTGGAAAGCTTATCAAAGACATAGTTTCCAAGACTCCTAAGAAATAAAATATTAAATATCTTTTCTCAGAGGATTCCACTGGTACTTACAACCTTAGCTATCAGATAACTTTTATTTGTATATTTTTATTATACTTTTGTTTGTTTGTTTTAGAAATGATAATCCCAAAATATTTTTACTTGGTTTTGGTCGCTTTTCTTAAAAAAAAAAATTGAGCTATAATCCAGTTTCAAAATTCCTTTTTAACCTCATTATTTCTGCAAAGTCAATACGCCTCGAAAAAAACCAATGAAAATTAAGACAGTATCTTCTTACCTGTTGCCCATTTTTACAGATAAGGCCCAAAAGCAAGCGTTCTTGCATGTAATTGTACCTCTCGACATATCTAGGGATGATATTCAAAAAGTCCCAGAAGCTACCAATGTTATCTTTTATTCTAACAATTGTACTATCAAATTGAGGGTGTTAGGGTACTTTTGCACTAAACTTTAAAATTAATGAAAGAAACAAAAGTATATTTCTTCCTTTTGTGTCAAATAACTACACATCAAGCAAAATGAAAAAAAAATCTAATAATAGCATAATATTTGCCAGATTTTCCCATTGCTAATAGTTTCTTTACAGGCACTTCAAGGTTGGAGTGGTCTTGATCATAATGCCATCATCTTGGTCTTGATCCATGCCCTGATGACCTTGAGGTCAAGTCAAAGCAGCTCTTTTTTTTTCTTTTACAGAAACAAAGGCTATCCAATATTTCATTATAAACATTAAAACAGCTACAATGAAGTACATTATAGGAAAGCTGTTTTTGTTTTTGTTTTTAAAGTCAGGCAAACTATGACTTTCATTTTTACGAAGTTTTCTAGCAGTCATTATTTCTCACATACGTTGATTGTCCCAGCAATGCCCTGTCAAATAAAAGGGAGATCACTATCCTTTGCCACATCATGCCTGATCATGGAAAACAAAAAGGAGAAGCTAGAATTGCATATAACAAATACTACTTAAAATATCAGGAGACAACACCTCCTTAAGAAGTCCAGTAACGAAATGCATCCTATGTATAATGCAAAGCAATGGTATCTTCTTCATTCACAGAGACTAACAAGATAGATGTCAGGGGATGTAAGATGGTAAGACAGAAGATTCTCAAGGGATGAAATAGAATCAGCGGCAATCCCAGCAATCACAGGGGAAATGCATTGTAAGAATAGGAAAATTTAAAGAAAAAGAGAAGTTTATTTTCAAAACTCAGTGGGGAAATGGTTATAGAATCTGTTAGGCTGTTCCGGTTTTCTGATGGTCCCTGCTGCCATAGTAATACCCAACTCAGCAGAGCTTCACTCTCCTCTTCATTCAATTTGTTCCATATTTCCCATCCCTTCTTCAACAGATACTCACTATGGAAAGTAGCATTTGCTCAGCAGACTGAGAGAGCTCTGTTGATCAGTGAACTGTGAGGAAGAAAAGAGTGATCCAGGGCTGAAAAGCAGAAGGAAAGAGCAATGCAGGGAAATAATCTATAATAAAATGTGAAATGGGTCCAGAAGAATGGGAGATGGAAATAGTGGTAATTGTGAAAAGACCCATATATTCTTCCTCTTCTTTATCCCTCAACACGGTTATAAGCCTTGGAAGCAGGAACTCTGGTTGCAGCCTTTAAACCATCAGCATGTTAATTATCAGGTTTTTGGACGCTGGACTCAGCTCCAAGCCATCTGGGCTGTGGCTACTGCAATTGGTTATGACACAATTTCAAACCCTTTGCCCTCAGTGTCCGACACCAGATATGGAATGAGGGACATCATCATGGTTTTGTCTTTTCCCTAATGGCAGTTTTCTCAAGTCCTCAGATTTCTGACACCTTATTGCTAGAGTGTGAAACATCATTCTGTTTCTTCCCATTTGACTTGCATTATATTAGGGAGACAGAAAAGGGAACAACCGTCATTGGAATGGAGCCCTGAGTAAGTTAAATGCCTCCTGAATAAATGTGCAGTATCTCCTTCCCAGGCCTAGGTAATTGCTTTTTTATTTATCTCAAGCCATTTTCATCCTCTTCCACAGCCTAATAGAGTCACTCAGCACACACAGTGGATTTCCATCACAGCAGCTCGTAAGGATGCAGGCTTTGCTGATAAAATAAATAAATAAATTCAATCATGGAGTCCATATTACAGCAAGTGGAAGCCGAAGTTTTACATTTATATATTAAATTAAAATTGCTTTCTGCCCATATTATACAAAATGTAAATTGTAGTTCAGTCATGCAGGAGACAGGTTGGTTGCTTTCTGAGCAGAGATGTCTGAAGTTCTATTTCAGGGCAAACACCCCTCATGGGCCATGGAGACATTTATTAATAAGTGAATATGGCAGTGTTCATTCTAATCACATTTAGTATCTGTCTTTTGTGAGAATAAAAGTATGGGTGAAGGAAGAGAACATTAATATCTTTTAAATGAGCATGGCTGATGAATACTCTCCTTAAAGTAAATGAAAAAATTCAAATGGAAAGAAATTTTAAGTGAACAAAAAGAAAGCGAAGATATGAAGAATGCATTATCACTCTACACTGAACCATTGTCTCTGTCAAAAGATTCACTCCTTAACACCAGTCAGAGCTTCATATTTTTCCCCTCAACCAGACACGCAGGGAACTATGATCTATAGTCTGTGCAATTGTTTTAGAGAATAGAGAACCACAGGCCCTGAATTATAAAAAGAACACATTTTGGTAATGAGATATCTTTTCATCATTAAAAGATGTACTATTTCATGATACTCTGGAGGCTCTAAAACTAAAAGACATTTGCTAGTAATAGACACATAGGGACAATAAATATGAGAACAAAACATACTTTGTCTGTATTTGGTAAGTAGAATGGAAATATCCCTGATTTTACAGAGAAAAATACTTATCCAGAAACCAGTACATGTGACTTCCAACTTGCTTCAGTTTTCTCTGCTCTCAGACTTGACAGATAATTTCTGAAGCAATAATCTATAGAGCAAGAATGGCAAACACCCGGCAAGTGTGCCAACACTCCCGCATTCTGCTCTCAGGACAGACTAATTCACTGTGGCACTCCTTCGATAACTCAATATTTGGATGCAGCTGACTCAGAAAAGCATACAAGGCAGTGACTAGCAATTGATCTCTATCTCAGTTTCCTGATTATTAGCATAGATAGACAAAAGCTCTGACTTACATGGTTTCAGATAAAATTAAGAATTATATAATTACAAGTCTTTTTTTTTTAATATTCAGTATAACCTTTTCATTCTAAAGATGCAGGAATTAAGGAAGTGATTTGCTCAAACCAGCAGAGTTATTTGCAGAACAGAAAAGGACCTAGGAGGAAAAGAAATTTAGTCCAACCCATCAATTTCACGGATAAGGAAACTGAGCATAGAACAGAAAGATTTGCCCAAGACCAGGTGTTAAATCTTGTGCCAACCCCAATCAATTGGGGTGGCTTCCTGGATCAATGTGTTGAAAAGGATGCCAAAGCTGAGTCTGAGCCTAATGGATCACTTGACTAATTAGCAACGATCAATTAGCAATGTCTCTGAGGTTTGAGGGTAAGGAAGGGCAGAAAGAAAAAAAAATGCTGTTTGTTGGAGCAGCTAATTGAGATGACATGACCACCAGCTGCCCTGAGAACTGGACCTGGGCAAACGGAGGCTCCCCACTCCATCCCCTGTGCTTGGAGCATATGCTTTCCCATGTTCCGTACTGGGAGCCATTTTCAAGTAAATAGCCTTTGGAGAGTAAGGTACTGTTGAGACTCTCTGGACTGAATATGTGAATGAACCCAGTTAAGGCCTCTATGTCAATTTGTGAGATCCAACAGAGGGGTGCAAGGATCTAAGCACCTTGCGCCTGCCCAGGACAAGCTCATCTACAATTACTCTGCTTTTTAAACCTGCCAGCTCCCTATCTGGAGTGGTCGGCCTCTTTCTTTGGTCACTCCCTGGCCTCCCAGGACCAGTTTCAGATTACACCTAGGAAGCACCCGAGATTGTGAACTAACAGTATATAAAAATCCTTATTTAACCTCCATATTCTGAGCCCAATCACACCAAAATAACTTCAAGGAATGATTTGGATTCCCAAATAGCGCCCTCCACCTTCAAGGAAAGAATGCTTTTGTCATGTTTGCCTAACTTTTTGAGTTCATATGAAAGCAATATTTTTCAATAGCTATAATTAAGTTGGTATCCTGATTTAATAAAACAGTTCTGTTAACTTAGTTAACGCTCCTGAGATCTAGCCTTATAGTGCTGACAAATTCAAATTTCTCAGCCTGCAAGCTTCAAGGTCAGGCTCCGGAATATGGTAGCATCACAAAAATAATGTGAAGCCATTTGGGGAGAAGCCAGCTGGCTCTTTACTTTTAACAAGCTTCTGCTTCTTCATGTGCCACACACCGTTTCCTTCAAAGTTTCATCCAGTATATTTGCACCTAATTTTAGATAACGGTATAGAAAAAAATCACAACTTAGAAAATAAATTAGAATATTTCACTTTAAAGAAGTGTTTATCATAAGGTTCCTAATAATAACAAACTCCCTTGGTACATTTAAAATAAGATTTGATTCACCCAAATTATTTAAAAATAACTATTCAGTAACATATATCTACTGCATAAAATAAAATTCACATGCCCATGAATAATATCTACTGGAGAAAAAAAGCCAAATAATTGATAATAAATGCATATAGCACTTCATAAGATCAGCTTTGAAAAGAGTCATGATTATTATTCCATTGTGGAATCACTTAAGGCAAAACAGATGCAGGAAAGGGATTACGAAGTCATCTGGGAAAGACATCACTTGTAACTGATTTTTGAAAATTCAATTCAAGAACAGCTTGAGCCATGTTTGAAAGAATGTTATTTGTTTCCTGGACAAGTATTTAATTATCTGTATTTAAGGGGGCATAGATGTCTTATTTGGGTTAAGGAAAGACACAATATAGTACTTCATTATTTCTTCTTGTTCATACATGTTTATAAGAATATAGGGATATTAAACAAAGTTTATTGGTCTTTCTAAATTGTTGCTATTTCCTATCAACACCTACTACTTTCTGTTTCTTCCTTACACCTAGGTTGAAAGAATACCTGTTTAGGATTATGACAAGTAACATTCACATTTCACAACCTGAAGGGACATAGGCAAAAGCAGAGATTAAAATGTGAAACAGAATATTTCAATGGCACTTAGACTATTCCATTTTGGAAATACATTTGTGAAGCTTCTCTAGTGCCACTCGCAATTATAGTATATTGTTTATCCATACCAAAATGGCTTTGTCTCCAGTGATATTCCTTAGTCAAACTTTCTTTGTGGCTTTTATCACCATATAGCAGAAAATAGAATTGTTAGTTTTGTTGCAGTTTTCTTTTTTCTTTTTCTTTTTTTTTATAGTTTTCTTTAGCTAACGTAATAAAATTGGTGCATTTGTAGCATGGATATGAAATGTGACATCTCTTCTTCAAGAAAAATGCAGTGTTGGGAAAAAAACTAAAATTATGTATTGCATTATCAAGATAGAACTGTAGACGAAATAGATATTACAATTAAAATTCTTATTTTATAATCAATTTTTAAAATATTTATCATATTTCTTTCAACAGTAAAAGGAATCTCAGTTGGCTTTTTGCTCTCCTTTGCTAACATACATAATGAATTAATGTTATCCTTACAACCACTTTTAAATCACATAAATGCAAATGTATGCAGTTGAAGAAGGGAGAGGGAGAGGAAAAAAGAAAGAGGAAGGAAAGGAGGGAAAGATAGAGAGAAATAGGAGGAATTTTTGCTAGGGAATTCTATCTAATTGTGAATGTATGGGGAGAAATACATTTTCTATTTTCCCGGTAAGATTCTAAGATTCACTCCAATTAGACTCCCATGGTGTGGAAGGAATTAATTTTCAAAATAACCCTTTTTTTTTTTTTTTTTTTTTTTTAGAGAGGGAGATAGAGCGAGATTGGGGGGGCAGAAAGAGAGGGAGAGAAAATAATAAGCAGACTCTACACCCAGCATCGAGTCCAGATCAAGCTCATGTTGGCTGGCTCTGAGATCATAACCCGAGCCAAAACCAAGGGTTGGAGGCTTAACCAACTACACCAGCCAGGCGCCTCTGCCATCTCTTATTCTTATAACTCATGGAAAAATTTAGATTGTTTTTGAATTACCGATCTACATGATAAGGTTTTGTTCATAGTGATGATATTATTCACATATTTGTAGAAAAATTAAGAGACATATAGAAGTTATAAACAGAAACCCTAGTTAAAATAGAGTAAAAGAATTCATAAACTTACTTGTAAAGACTAAGTTGATGATGACAATATCTAATAATCAGTGAGTTGGAATCTTCATAAATAACTATATATACATGTATGTGTTCCCTTGATCCCCACCTTGTGTTATATCAATTTGCCAAAATGCCTCACAGAATTCAAGTAAATTGTTTACTCACTAGATTATCAGTTTATTATAAAAGGATATAACTCAGGAACAGAAGGAAAAGACTCCTTGGGAGAGGTATGGGGGAAGGTGTCGACCTTCCTTGCCTTCTCCAGGCACGCCACTTTCTCAGCACTCTCTCATGTTCATGAGCCCAGAAGCTCCTCCAAACCTGTACTTTTTTGGGTTTTTTTAGGAGGCTTCGTTATGTAGGCATGATTGATTAAATCACTAACTACTGGCAATTGAATTAGCCTTCAGCCCTTGCCCACTCCCAGAAGGTGGGTGGGGAGGTGGGAGACTAAAAATTCCAACCTTCTCCTCACACTGTTGGTTCTCCTGGAAAGGAGCACCCCTGCCTTAGGTGGACCCAAAAGTCACCTCATTAAAATAACAAAAGACACCATTATCACCTTTATCGCTTTCATCACTTATGAAGTTCCAAGGATTTGAGAAGCACTGGGATGAAGATCAAATGTATAATTATTACAAATCACAATGTCGTACCATCTTTGTCTTGATATTTTAAAAATAAATTCACTAAATCTTGGGGTGCCTGGATGGCTCACCAGATTATGCATCTGACTCTTGATTTTGACTCAGGTCATAATCTCAGGGTTGTGAGATTGAGCCCCACATCCAACTCCATGCTAGGCCTAGAGCCTGCTTAAGAGTCTCTCTCTTGGGGTGCCTGGGTGGCTCAGTCGTTAAGCATCTGCCTTAGGCTCCTGTCATGATTCCAACATTCTGGGTTCGAGCCCCACATTGGGCTCCCTGCTCAGCAGGAAGCCTGCTTTTTCCTCTCTCACTCCCCCTGCTTATGTTCCCTCTCTCTCTGTCAAATAAATAAAATCTTTTTAAAAAAAGTCTCTCTCTCTCTCTCTCTCTCTCTCCCTTTCCCTCTGCCCCTCCCCCATGCTCACATGTGCTCTCTCCCTCTTAAAAAAATAATAAAATTAAATAAAAAACAAATAAATAAAATAAAAATATATAAATCTTTTTAAAAAATCATTAATTCTTGCTTAAGAATAGATTCCTAAAGATAAGATTATAAGCCAAATGCTACATACAATTGTAAACTCTTCATATCCATTATAAAATTGTTTTCCCCAAAACTATTTTCCAATCAATTTAACTTCGATAGCAGTGTTTGAAGGAATCTCTTGGCAAACCTGTTCCTACTGAAAAGAAGTTAAACCTGCCATTTCCAAAAGCAAAAGACACATTTAGATAAAATAAATTGCTATAAGTCCATTTAAATAAAAGTTTTATTGCATTCTCTAAAAGGGGGATGAAATAAATTAAGTTAGTGCCAACTCCAACCCTGTCTATGCAGACATGAGGATTACCTCTAATTGCCACACAGTGCCACATACCCAAATCTGTCCGGTTGGTGTTGCTAGCTCTTCAAAACATGAAGTAAAAACAAAAACAAAAACAAACAAAAAAAACCCACTCTCTGGCCTCAGTAAGAGATCTCTCAAAGGCCTTGACTATGCCTTCTTGTGCCTGTTTTAATTCTCTCACATGGGAGGGGCTGCAGGAACTGGGAATCAATACCTTCTTGGGATGGAAAGTCAAAGGTAAGAAATCCCCACCACAGGTGTAATCATTTGTGTTTGGAATTATTTTTTGTGGTCTGTTGAGCTGAGTTCTTCGAGTTCTCTGAAGGCATGCTGCACATGCTGTGTTAAGAATAATACAAAGCAGCTACCACTAAAACTAGTTTGATTCTACAAATACCAGCCCTAACCCTTACCCAATATCTGTTTTTTTTATTTTTGGAAAAGTGTATATTTTTTTGATGCCACAACCTAAGTCTTCTTACATATATTACAGGTGTCCTGGTGCCTTTTCAATTATTTTTCAGTAGAAACCCAAATATTTTAGGATATTAAAATTTACCTGATTTTCTTACAGTATTACTCCATAAAATAATTTGTAAACTTTTCAACAGCAATTATTTCTTCACTGATGTGAGAAACTTAAGAGCAGTTGACACTAGTAGAAAATTTTATTTTATAGTAATTTTATAAAATGATTTTTGTATTTTAGGGGCACCTGGATAGCTCAGTCACTTAAGCATCTGCCTTCAACTTAGGTCATGATCCCAGGGTCCTGGGATCAAGCCCAATGTCAGGGTCCCTGCTCAGCAGGGAGTCCGCTTCTTCTTCTTCTCCCTCTGCCCCACCTGCTCGTTCTCTCTCTCTCTCTCTCTCAAATAAATAAATAAATAAAATCTTTTAAAAATGATTTTTGGATTTTATTCATTTAACAAAAACATTCATAAGGGACTGAACTCAAATATTTGAGTGCATGAAATGCTGGTGAATTTGGGGGGATAGAAAGATAGATTAGGCAAAGTCTCTCCCATTAGAAAGTTCACAACAGCCCAAAGAAGAGATGAGATAGGATGTCACTGGTAAAGTCTAAAACAGACTAATGGTGCACAGACCAAGACAAAGACAGAAGGCATGGAGACCAGGGTGGGGGGAGATTGGATTAATAACTGTTTCTGAGATATATTCTAGAGAATCTGGTTGCTGGCTTAGGTAAAGGCAATTGTCAAAGATGAATCCAAGTTTTCTAGTTTGATATGCTTACCAGTCAGTCACATTATTCCATATAAAATCAGGATATAAGAACCATGTTTAGAGACAAGGGGGATGTAGTGAGCTTTAAGTTTGCCTGACCGAGTTCTACCTCATCTCTCCTCCACTGTGTAGCAACTGATCAACTTAGGGTGTTGATTCCATGTCCAGAGGTAGCCCTGATTAATCTAAACTAATCTGGGTTATCCATCCCTCTTGCCATAGTAGAGGCTTCGGAAGAGGTGAGCATAAGCCCCTTGAGCAGGGCATTCTTTCCCTTTACCTCAGGGATTTATTTAGGATGGGCATACAACCCTCTTCAAGTCAATGAAACGTTCATGAGAGGTTTGCCAGAGGTGAAGAGATAAAATAGAAGCTTCCTAGATACCACTTTAAAAACCTGAAAAAAATAATGTCTTCTTTTGGCTATGATTATGGTAGCAAGAATTGATATCCCAGCAACTATTCCACATTCAAGAGGGCAACAAGATAAAGTACGGGAAGAAAAACAGACCCAATGATCGAATTTAACTATACCTGAGTCCCATCCTTAATTTTGAGTTTTATGTCATTTTGAGTTGTCTTAGTTGCCAAAAACGTCCTGATTAATTTAAAGATCTATTCTCTGTGGGGCCTGGTACGTTTGAAGGGCTTGTGGGATATCCAGATACAGCTATGAAACAAGCAGTTGGGAATAGATGTCAGAACTGAAGGAAATATCTGGAGTGTGTGAAACAGATTGCATGCTCTGCATTGTATAAGTAGAAATACAAATAGCATTAATACGCAGTCTCTGTGGATTTCAAAGTACAAGAGGTATTTTTCAAATTAGAATTTATTGATTATTTTATACTCCCATAAGGTTTAGCTTTACAAAAGTTAGGGTATTTTAAGGAAGTTTATAAAATCCTTTTATGTATTTTTAATATTAAAGGTACATGACGGATACATTAGATTCTACTAGATATATAAGATTATCTCTGACACATAAAAATATACACTAAAATTCTTGTTCATTTTTTTTGAAGCAGGTGGTGTTTTATTAATTATGTTCTAATTTTTGGATCTCCCTTACCTTTAACTTTAAAAAGTTAAAATGTGTATCAGGCAGAATGACCAAAAAGTATTTATATTTCAAGGCTGTATGTTACATACAATAAATCTATCTACATTTGAAAACTCAGGTTAGTTATATAATTTAAGAAAGGAGCAAGTTTTTTTTAATTACCAGTGATACATTAGCTGGTTATTTTGGTCAATATTCTGTTAACTTTTTTGCTAAAAGAATATTTTCTTTACTATAAAATCTAAACTACTTAGAATATTTATTCTAAGAGTATTTATTCTAAGTAGGTGACAGAATATTTATTTTAAGTAGGTGATAATAAAGGTATATTTTAATAATAAAAAAATATTTATTATAATAAATAGATAATAAAGATAAATAGATAATAAAGATAAATAAATAAATTTTAAAAAGATAAATAAAATGGATAATAAAAGAATATTTATCCTAAGTAGGTGACAATAAAGGTAACATTTCCTATTAGCAGATTTAGGGAATTTAGCTCTTTTCCCAGCAGGCCTCATATGGATTCTACTATGTTGTTTTCCTGTGGAAGAACCCATACCAGCTTCCAGCTGCCTACAGACTAAAGACGACATCCCTCAGCATGTCCCTCACACCTGCACTATCTGGTAATAGTCCCAATACTCCTCTCTGCTGGTCTTATCTTTGATCCCTCCTCATGTCATTCTCACACATCCTTCTACTGTACATATGTATGCATATATATCCACATGATTCTGTGTCTTTGAAAACTCCTTCCCTTTCATTTAATATTTGCCCATCATTTAACATATAGTTCATGTCTTATCCATTTTCTAGACTGTGTCTAAATTGATTGTTATTCTTCATACTTATAAAGTTAACATTAAAAGTTACTTATAATGTTAACAATTTGTGCTATATACTTATAATGTTACTTATAATGTTAACAATTTGTGCTGTATACTTTAGAATCTGTATATATATTCTAGTACTAATCGGCCCAGGTTTCTTCATTGTATTTTCTTGAAATGCATCATATACTTGGAACAAATAATGTTCTATAGCACTTACTACAGTATTCTATTTATGGGAATAATTTAATAAAATTAAAATAATTTTTCATTTTAATTAAACTGGCACAGGTAATCAAGACATATAATCTGGTAGCATAAATATGCCTTCCAATGTTGTGACTAAAATTTTTGGTCTCTCAAGCAAATGGTCTAGATAAAGTTCTTGATCTGTCCTATAAATTTTAGGGCCTATTTTGGTAGTGTTCACACACAAGGAGAAAACAAAAATAAATTGATATTAAGAGTGCTTGTAAGAATAATTATCCCCTCAAAAGTGTAAGGGGAGAATAATAGTGAAAAAAGGAGAAAAAATTAAAGATAGGAAGAGGGGAGGTTTTAGAGGATTCTTATTTGTTGTAAGTTTTCTTTGTTATATTAGCAAAGCCCTCTATGTGATTTCTGGATTGATTTCTAGGGTTCTTAGATATTTGTGACTATATTCTCTTGGAAAACATCTTTTATCTTATCATCACAAGTGTCCAGTATCACTATAAAGTAGAGTAAGTATTTCAGTATCTTCTAAGTTTAATGCCTAAGCAGAACATTAGCATAGGTGCTCGGCATAACTGGAAAATAATGTTTTACATTTATGTAAAACAACACAGTTCCTATTCCATAGCAAAGGTTTTTGCTTTTGTTGTGTTGGGGGGGGGGGGGCTAAGTACAGCTTATACTATAAGATAGTTATTTTGTATTATATTAAGTACAGTTATTCTAATTCTTTTATCTTCATAATTTTCAACCTTAGCACTCAGAGTCAGAAGTATGTTTATAGAGTCTCGGAAAACTTAGAAACAAAAAAGGTCTAAGTTTTCATCTATCGTATTGTTCCATTTAATAAGTGAGAAACTGATTGTTCCCCCAAGATCGCACAGATAACTGCTAACATCATCACGATCAGAACCCAAATCTCCTAATAAATCAAGCTATTTATTTTCCTGATCGTATATTTGGCTTACAAAACCTTTTTAATTCTACTATTTTTGAAATGGGAATATTTTGAGGCAGATATGAATGATCAAATTCTTTATATAATCTTAAATTATCTTCCCATTCAGTTGGGATTAAAATTTCCCTTATTTATTTATGATATCTACTTCCAAAAGGATTGAAGATATTCTGAATAATTAAATATGATACATAATAAGCATATTTCTTTAACATATTGCTTCTATAAATAAGGTGATAAAAATAAAGAAGGAATCTCAGAAGATTTGAGATTCAAAATAATTTTTCATTTAAATGTGATTCCTATTTCACAGGAAAATGAAAAATAAGCTTTCAGCTTACATGAAGAAGAAAGCTAATTGATACCTCAAGAAATATAATCTTCCAAAGTCTAGGTAGAGAAAAGTACACATATTGCCTTCAATTCTCAACGCAAAGTCATTCTCTTCTCCTAGGCCAAAAAATTACTGGGTCTGGAAGATAAGTGTGTTTAAAGTGAAGTTAACAGGATCTTCACCTTTCTGGTCCATATGAAAGTGTGGGAACCAATGAAGGAGATTCAGAATATGACAGATTGTGAGGAGATCCTGGCATTGGGGGATCCTCTGACGGTACCCTCTCCCCAAGAATTCTGGTACCAGACAGACTGAGTGGGAATGGTTTTCTTGCTCTGCCAATATATCAACTAAATATATAAAGCCAAAACTATTAAAAATGTAAGAAATTCATCATTGCAGGTAACATGAGGACAATTAGCTATTATTCTACACATTCTATGTATATTATCTCATTTAATTATCATGACAAACTCATGAGAAAGTACCATTATCCTCTAAATTTACAGTGGTCCCACAGACTGGAGAGTGGTGGGATCAAGTTTGTTCCCCTTACTACTATTAACAGCATAATTACTATTCACTTTCATCTTGCCTTAACCCATCAGAGCTCGCAGTCACCATGCCTCCATAAATGAAATGTCTACTTTAGCATAATGCTTCAACAAGTGTAAAAAATAAATTCAAAATTACTAGAGACCTAAATCTGAGATCTGAAACCATGAAAACTCTAGAAGAGAACAAAGGCAGTAACCTCTTTGACAATGGCTGTAGCACCTTTTTTCTAGATATGTACCTGAGGCAAGGGAAACAAAATAAAAATAAACTACTGGGACTACATCAAAATAAAAAGTTTCTGCACAATGAAGGAAATAATCAGGAAAACTAAAAGGCAACCTATGGAATGGGAGAATGTATTTGCAAATGACATATCTGATAAAGGGTTACTATCCAAAATATATAAAGAATTTATAAAACTCTATACCTCCAAAACAAATAATCCAAATAAAAATGATCAGAAGACATAAATAGACATTTTTCTAAAGAAGACATACAGATGGCCAACAGATACATGAAAAGATGCTCAACATCACTTATCATCAGGGAAATACAAATCAAAACTCCAATGAGATATCATTTCATGCCTGTCAGAATGGTTAAAATCAACAACACAAGAAACAGCAGGTGTTGGTGAGGATGTGGACAAAAGGGAACCCTCTTACACTGTTGGTGGGAAACTGGTGCAGCCACTCTGGAATACAGTATGAAGTTTCCTCAAAAAGTTAAAAATAGAACTACTCTATGATCCAGCAACTGTACTACTAGGTATTTACCCAAAGAACACAAAAATACTGATTAAAGGGATATGTGCACCCTGATGTTTATAGCAGCATTAACTACATTAGCCAAGTTATGGAAACAGCCCAAGCATCCATTGACTGATGAATGGATGAAGAAGAGGTGGACTGTTACTCAGCCATAAAAAAGAATGAAATCTTACTGTTTGCAATGACATGATGGAGCTAGAGAGTATTATGCTAAGCAAAATAAGTCAGTCAGAGAAAGACAAATACCATATGATTTCACTCATATGTGGAGTTTAAGAAACAAAACAAATGAGCAAAGAGAAAAAAGAGAGAGACACACACACACACAAACCAAGAAAACTCTTAACTACAGAGAAACAGTTAACTCTTAACTACAGAGAACAAAAGGATGGTTATCACAGGGGAAGTGAGAGGGGGTTGGAGGGTGTTTATGAAATGGTGGAAATAGGTGATGGGGATGAAGGAGGGCACTTGTCGTGATGAGCATTGGATGTTGTATGGAAGTGCGGAATCACTATATTATACACCTGAAACTAATATTACACTGTATGTTAACTAACTGGAATTTAAATAAAACTTAAAAAAAAAAGAATGTAGACTCTGAGACAGTCAACCTGCAAATTAAATTCTTGTTCCAATACTTCCTAGTCTTGGTCAAGTGATTTGCTCTCACTGTTCTTCATTTTCCTCAACAATAAAATGTAGGTGGCACAGGTTCACAAGTCGAGAAAATTATGTGAGGTAGGTGCATTTAAAGAACATAGTACAGGGCCTGGTACATAGAAAGGGCAGTAATCACCCCTTATCTGCGGGGGATATGTTCCGAGACCCCCAGTGTTTTACCTGATGCTTCAGGCAGTGCCAAACCCTATATATACTCTTTTTTCCTACACATACATACCTATGATAATTTAATTTATACATTAGGCACAGTAAGAGATTAACAAATAATAAAATAGAAAAATTATAACAACGTACTGTAATAAAGGTTACGTGAATATGGTCTCTCTCTTTTTCAAATTATCTGCTTGTGATCACGTGAGATGATAAAATGCCTACAGATGAGATGAAATGGGTGAATGACATAGGCTGGCGACATAGAGTTAGGCTACTACGGACCTTCTGATGAGTTATCAGGAAGGAGGATCATCTGATTCTGAACTGCAGTTGATAGCAGGGAACTGAACCAGGGACATGCGGGACTACTACATCCAGTAAATGTTAGTTATCATTACAGTGGAGGACATTCTTTACGCCAGCAGCTTCAGAGTATTTTGAAAAAAGCAACAATGTTCCAAAATAAAAAGCTTGAAGCACAAATAGGGGACAGGGGTGATACTGAAATTTGCAATATTTATTAATTAAGTAGCAGACAGACTGAATTCAATTACATCCCCAAGCAAAGTGCCTGTTTGGTTATTAAGTATAAGCTTATTAAATTCAGTTATTTGACAGATATTTAACAATGAACACCTAAGTGCTTTACAATAAAGATTTAGATCGATATTTTACTCATTTAAAAAATAGCAGTAAAGTAAGCGCATAGTATTTAAACTTAAACTTGAATTCACTAATTAAAAAAAAAAATTCCAAGATCATTGCATGAACTGAGCACATTGTACCAAATCTCCTACCACAGCAAAAGATCAGCGAGGGAAATATTGTCAAAGAAAAGTTCATCATGGCTGTGTTGGCAGCATTCATCACTGCATTTAACATGGAAAGATAAACTGTTCTAACCTGTCATGTAAAGAAAAACACCAGTTCTCTTGAGAGATTTCTTCCATCTATGCTGCCAGCATCAGCTTTGGGTGACCTATCTGCACCTTTCCTTCCTATTTTATCAAAAGAATAATTAAGAAATGAAATAATCCTTAAAGCACAAAGTATGGTCAATATATTTCCCATCCACTTACAAAAAAAGTAATTATCCAGAAAGTCATAAGCCCTAGCTAAAACCTGGGTCTCACTATCTTTTTTTTTTTTTTTTCAAAAGGAAAGTTAATAAGAAGTAAAGTAACAAAGGCTTTCCGAGTAATTTACCACAGATTCTAAAGAAGAGGGCACAGAATTGAAGCTAACAGAAATACTGTTCACCTCCGGCATTCTACATCTGTATTAATGCCATGCCCAAGGTTATCTAAGAATCCAAAAATATAAAGACACATTAAAATATAGTTTTGCTGTAAAGAAAAAAAAGACAATGTAAATACCAAAAAGTGGGTGAATAAACAATCATTCTTAATTCTTTTTAACTACAATATTCCTTCTGCTGCCTTAGGCTCATATTTCTTAGTACCCCCTTGGTAAAATAATTTATAGAACCAGAACTTATGAGTCCATGGGGAAATAGAGTTATGAGAACAAAACCATGTTTGAACATAGTATTTTAATAGGTTTATTATTCACCAAAATAAAACAATATCTAGCATGTATTAAAGATGTAATGACATATTATTACACATAAGAGGAAAATATGAGCAAAATATAGACTTTTTAGGTAAGATGACTTTTTAAATAGGGAAAAATGTCTTAAAAGACCTTGCCCTTATGGAATTCTAAGGAGTAGTCTGGTTAAACAAGTGTAAAACAGAAAGAGAGATAAATTACTGTGCATAATGAATGAATAGGAATCAACCAAGTGGGACTACCGGTGGGCTGTGAGGGTGAGAAAGGAAGCTGCAGATGAGGGAGGGGGCTGGAGTTAATACGGAAGAAAGGATCAGTTGAGTATTTTATCTGGGAGGGGGCATGACTGAGGCTTTATTAGGACAGCTGCTCATCATCCATTTTAAAATCCCTTACTCATCAATTTTCTAATCCCAAGCCAAGACATCCAAATCTTCACTAAAACTCTCTTTAAAACAGCCAACCACCTTGTCTGAGGGGTGTATTTTGAGATATCAATATTAGATAAATTTGGATCAGAAATAAAGAACAATTGGAACAGATGAAATGCAAAATTGTTAGGAGCAGAAATTACTACCAGGAGTGAAATGTGAGCATCTCTTTCACCAAATCCATAGGGTATTGAACAGAGTGCTGGACTTAAGCCAAATTTATTTGAATTCTCAAGGAAGGATGAACAGCCTTGACACCTCCCATCTCCTCAAATTCTCCATTCCCTATAATTTAAAGAATAAACTTCCAACTATGTTTTGCTTTCTTTCAGTTAGTATTCAAAAGCATCTTACACCACATACACAAATCAACTCAAAATGGATTAAAGAAGAAAACACAGGGGGAAAGGTCTTAGCAATGATTTCTTAGATTTGACACCAAAAGCCAAGACTAAAAAAGCAAAATAAACAAATGGGACTACATCTTCCTAAAAAGCTTCTATATAGCAAAGGAAACCATCAACAAAATAAAAATGGAACGTATAGAATAGGATAAAATATTTGCCAATCAAAGATATGACAGGAGTTAATATCCAAAATATATAAAGAACTCAAAACTATACAACAAATATATATGTATAATTTAAAAAATGGGCAGAGAAACTGAAGAAACATTTCTTCAAAGAAGACATATAAATGGCCAACAGGTACATGAAAAGTTGCTCAACGTCACTAATCATCAGGGAAATGTAAAGTAAAATCATGAGATATCAGTTCACATATGTTAGAACAGCCACATTAAAAAGACAAGAGAAAACAAATGTTGGTGAGGTGTTGAGAAAAGGGAACCCTTGTGTACTGTTTGATGGGGATGTAAATTAGTTCAGCCACTGTGGAAACAGTATGAAGGTTTCTCAAAAAATTCGAAAAAGAATTGCTGTATTATCCAGGATTTCCACTTCTGGATATAGATTCAAAGGAAATAAATAAAAACAGGGTATCAAAGAGGTATCTCTATTCTCATGTTCATTGCCTCATTATTCACAATAGCCAAGATATGGAATTAACCTAAGTGTCCATCAGTGGATGAGTGGATAAAGAAGAGGACACACACACACACACACACACACACACACACACACACATATTCAGCTATAAGAAAGAAACAAATCTTGCCCCCTCTGACAGATGGACCTCAAAGGCACTATCCTAAGTGAAGCCAGAGAAAAACAAATATTGCATAGTATCACTTTCATGTGGAATCTTAAAAAAAAAAAAAAAAAAAAGTCAAATTCACAGAAACAGAGAAAAGTAGTTGCCAGTTGCCAGACATTGGGGGGAAGGGAAATAGGGAGAGTTTGGCAAAAGGTACAGACTTTCAACTATAAAGTGAATATGATCTAAAGTGGTAACATAAAAAATGGTGACTACAGTTGATGACAGAACTGAAATTTGCTAAAGGCGTAAAACTTAAGTGTTCTCACCAAACAACAACAACAACTAAAAGGAAAAAGGAAAAGATAAATATGTGTGGTGATGGATGTGTTAATTACATGGGGGAATCTTTTCACAATCTATACATACATCAAATCTCCATGATGTACACTTTCAGTATCTAATAATTTTACTTGTCAATGATACATCGATACAGCTGAAAAAAGGGGGAGGGAGTATGTTCACAGCCTCTCAGCCAAACACTAAATGAGTTTTTTTAAATTACTAAGAGCAAAATCAACAGTTTCCCTAAGCCATACAGAATTGATGCTCAAGTCACATATATTTGTGAAATTCTTGTAAATTTGTAAAGATATGCAAGAGAAATCTTAATCTTAATATCTGTGTCTAACAAATGTGTAATTAGTGAGATATTATCCTGTAGTGCACTTCATAGCCTAGAAATCTAAAATATTCAGGTATAAAATTTTATGATTCTAAGTTTTATAATACACTGATGACCTTAAACTTTCTGAGTTTCTGTGAAATCATTTGAATAAAGAACATGATCATTTGTTTTCTGCTACCAAAGGTTCTGAAAATCATTACATAAGTTAAGGGAACAAAGCTGGTAAAATATCAACCAATAAACCAAGAAGGTTTCTATAATTGCTATTAAAAATCCTGCATTCTCTGGTCTTTTTTCCCATATTCTCTAAAATTTTGCCTCAAATACTATTAACTTGGGGCCCTAAGAAATTTCTTAGAATTCTATAGCTTTTGAGATTTCATTACTTTATTTTATATAGAGGATAAATCAAGAGCCACTAATAAGATAGAATAGTAATATCTTAAATTGCTGAGGAAAAAAATGAGTTTTTAAAAAGGCTGCATAATTTCATCAAGGTTGAATATTTGTTAATAATCTAAGTAGGATTCAACCCTAAGAGTATCTGACTAATCTTTATCACCTCTTGTTGTACTTGCACATGGTCTACACCCAGAACCCTGAAATCAGGTAACCATTATTAGTATTAGTAAACACAACTTGAAATCTAGTGATGAGTAATAACATAGGTTCTATGGATCCATGCTGTAGACTGCTGATTTAGAGACAGGATTCTGTAATATCAGTCATTTATAAACAGAAAACTTCCAAGTTTAAGACAATAACAATCCATAATATCGGCTACTCTTACACCTTTTAGTCAAATGTAACAGATACCAATTAATTGATAAAAGTAGAATACCAATAAAATTATAAAAAAAATGAAATCCAGGAAATGATGAATATAGGACCCAAGATAATGGCTTTCTCTAGTGGAGGGAGTCAGGAAAATGGGGCAAGAAGGACAGATGATTAAATGTAGGATAATCTGGAGATCCTGGCTTTGTTTTGTGTGGTGACTTTGCTGGTGCTCATTCCATTATTAAAAGAAAAAGGGGGGGGAGGAAGGAAAGAAGGAAGGAAGGAAGGAAGGAAGGAAGGAAGGAAGGAAGGAAGGAAGGAAGGAAGGAAGGAAAGGAGGAAGGGAGGGAGGGAGATAGGGAGGAAAATTAGCCATGCGTAAAGCAGTAATGATTGTGTTTTGAACCAAAGATTATGATTAATATAATTCTGAGCACTTGAGATCCAAAGGTAGGTGGAAGAGCTTTTAGAATTCACCTTTGCTGTAAACATTTAGGAAATACAGTCTTAATTAATCAGATTTTTTTTGCTTTATTAAAATGAATGAATGTTTTTCTTCTTTCTAATGAAGAAATCTATTAAATGAAACAGAATCATTGTAAAGGTCTTGGAAGAATACTTTGAAAATCTCTTTTTAAATAGGACTTCAGAAGCAAGTATACATTTAGAAATTTTGGCTAACATCTGTGAAATTTCACTTATATTTAAACAGAACTGTGAATGTCTCCCCAGGGCACCTACCATTCTATTTTAATTATGCCACTTAAAAAAAAAAACTGTTTTAGCATCTAACAAAGCACACATGATGTGAAAACACTTGTTAAACCACCTCCGCAGTTTTAACAATAAGACAAATATGAGATCATTGCATTTCTTAAGTCTCATTAGATGAGAATTAGTGCAGTGGCACTATTTTTGGAAAACATTTGCCCTTGATGATATCTTCTTTTCATACATATTTGCTGTTTGGGGGGCCATTTTTCAAATTTTCTTTCCACAAATTCTATATTAGACTTGCAAGATATCATAAAATAGAGACGTGTTCTAATGGTAGCACAAAACTACTCAAGTCAAGAAATTCAAAATAAATGACATGCCAACTATTGAGAATGACTTTGAGTCATGTTTTTTTTATCAAACTGTCAGCCTAAAAAATAAATTATAGGTTTTTTTACTCATTTGTTTCATATAAAAGACATTTAAATATGCTAACTCTTAGACACCAGAAAATATAGGTCACAAGTATGAATAAGTTGAATTACTTACTCCTTGGAAGTAATTCTCTTGGGGAGAAGTTTAAATTTAAAGTTACATCCTTCAAGCCACTTATTTAAGCTTTATTCTACTTTTACAAATAGGAAACTACAGAATTCAAGCAGTTTTAGGTACCCAAAAAGTCTAACTATAGTACAGAGACAGTCTGACTTTTATTTGCAATTTATTATTGCAATTCTCAGGATATAGTGGTGCACTTCAGTAAGAACTTGGTTAACGAGTAAGTTATGCGTCTCCTAAGGGACAGGGAATTCAGGTGATTTCATATTTTTTTTTTGCAAAACAGACACAGATCCAAGGACAACTCCCTTGGGGAAAATATAAGCTTTTTAAATACACTGCTCTTCCACCATCTCACCTCTTTTTTTTTTTTTTAAACATTATATTTATTTATTTGACAGAGATAGAGACAGCCAGAGAGAGAGGGAACACAAGCAGGGGGAGTGGGAGAGGAAGAAGCAGGCTCATAGCAGAAGAGCCTGATGTGGGGCTCGATCCCAGAACGCCGGGATCATGCCCTGAGCCGAAGGCAGACGCTCAACCGCTGTGCCACCCAGGCGCCCCCACCATCTTACCTCTTAGATAATATGCTGTGACCACTGTACCAAGGTGGAGATTTTTTTCTTCCTCTATATGGCTTGCTTACATGGTCAAAGTGAGAGTGAAGCCCAAAGCAAAGGAGGAATGAGAATATTCTGGCTGTAAGCTTTATAGTAGAAGCTAAAGAGTTATTGAATGTTCTATTGGGTACCTTCCAGATCACCAAGAAGGGAAAACAGATCTAGACTAACAACAAAACTTTTGAAGGAATGGGTGGTTGCCTTTCTTTCATTCCCATCCAATACTCTCCAGAATTCAAGCATAACGTCATTGGTGGTTAGATAATATAAAGTATCCTATCAATCATGGTAGAGATGGAAGACCTCAATCCCTTTTTAGGACATCTAGATAAAGAAGAGCAATGGCTTAATGAGCAGGATTGTTTTGTGTTGTTTTGTTTTTTCCTGTATGTACAACCTTGTAGAATACTTTGGTGTACTCTTCAAAATACCTGGGAAGATCTCATACATTTAGTCACACAATAGTATATATTATATGCCAGGTACTATGCTAATTATTGAGAGTTTGAGTGAGAAGGAGAGCTGAGAAGCTTATATCCTAGAAGACTGAGTGGACACAGGTCACTCAGGACACTGAGATATTTGCCATGGTTAGAGAAGTTTCACGACACTGAAAAAGTGCTTTATTCAGACTTGCAGGGAAAACTTATTGGACAGAGCCATGTAAATGAAGACATGAAGAAAGAATAGCATTATCCAAGTAACTGAGGGTGAGGTGGGTGGAAATATAACTGCAGACAAAAAACCTGAATATAAGAGAGACCTGCATAGTTTGAGACTAGAGGAAAGGCCTAGACCCTTGAGACCAATGTCTATCAACCTATGCCCTGGCTACCTCTCTGGATGAATTGCAGAGCTTCTCTTGCCTTATTTCCTCATTTTCAAATAGTGTTGTTAGGAAAATGAAATGGCATTACATGTAACCTACCAAATACAGCACAGTAGTTTTCTCATAATGGTTAAATTTTTCCTGCCTTTACTTTTCCCCTCCACATTCCCCTATTTTCATGGCTTTTATCACATTTATTTATTATTAACATTGGCACAACTCAAAAAAACAAGGAAAGGAAGAGGTGCTTTATTTTTTCTGTCTCTTCTATCAACCAAATGCTGTTGACATTGGATTGGTAGGCACTGTGCCTAGCTGATTCTCTTTGTGTCCATTCCACCCATCCCCATTACTTTGAACCCTATTATGTGCTCCCTATACATGGTAGGTAGTAAATAAATGAATAGATATGTTACTCTATCTTCCCTCTATCTTATGGATTATTTTGCCTGCCCCAACATTTTCCATTCAGTATTTTCTATGCCCTTCTGTAGTTCCATGACATTATCAATCCTTTTTTCTAAATGTATAATTTAGTTTTCGGGTCCATTCTACCTAGGGATAGAGGGCAAAGGATTTGAGAAATTGAGGTTAGCAGTATTTTTCTTTTGTTTATATCAGAGTTTCTCAGCCTAGGCACAATTAACAATTTTAACAGATAATTCTGTGTCGTGAGGGGCTGTCCAGTGCCTTATAGGTTGCTTAGCAACATCCCTGGCCTCTATCCCCTGCATGCCTGTGTTACTTCATTCCCAGTCACGTTAAGGAAAAACGCCTCCAGATACAGCAAAGTGTGTTTGTGTGTGCCCTAGGAGGCAAACCCTTTATCTATTGAGAAATGAACCTATACTATAGACAGATTCAATTCAAAAGAACTTTTATCATGGAAGAAACTGTCTTCTTTTTTAATTAACACGGATTAGGTAAATTTTGAAGTTTGAAGAGAACAAAAATTAAGCTGAAGGTATTTAATGTTACAACAATTACAACATTCTGCCAACATAACCAATTCCCTACCCACATCTGTCAAAACAGGAGCATATTGACTGAATTGGTGGGTCACCTAAGTAAAAAAGTTAGGTTTTCTGATTTAGAGTACTGAAATCTCAAGATCAAGAGATAAGGTATCTTTGAGATAAGATCATCTCAGGAGATAAGGAGCGTGAAGGGATAGAAAATTCCTTGCCTCTTAGTTTGCTATGATCAGGTTAATATTGAAGAATAGCTTGAGTTTTCAGTTCATCTTGCCTCAGACAGCCTGAAGATCAGGAATAATCACTGACAGCTGGGTCGATATTGACAAGAAAATTATACTGGAAGCTTGAAGCCGTCTATATATTTTACCCTCGAACTCAGAAAATACTTAATTTCTTTCCTCGGATGCCTGGAAAGATGACTATAGGGCAAATTGCCAGCACTGAAGTGAAAATGTTGTGTGCTCTTCAGATGTTAATTGGTTTACTTCTCAGAATTTCACAAATCAAATTTACCATTGAATGTATTCACTACTAAATATAATTCTAAACAGTTCTAGAGTGGGTATTCAAATTGAAGTTAGCATATATATGATCCCTCTGTTAGTAACCTGTTTCTTCTAATAGATGTTGAGTCCCAAGTACACTGTACTTTGTTTCAATGTTGTAGAGGATTTAACTCATCTCTTTGGAACTCTGTGTGTGGGTGCGTGTACAGCCGTGTGCTTGAGTGTGATAAGCAGTGTTTTATATACAGTGACACAGTGATTTTTATTCCTTTTTTGTTTTTTTGTTTTTTAATAACTACAGAAGACCTCTTTAGGCAACTGCCGTTTAGTGCTGAGACTGTTAAGGCCAGCCACACATGTATTTCTGTCTCTTAACTCTACAGAGTTCCTTAAACTAATACTGCTTTAACCTTTCCTGGTTTTTGTTTTGTTGTTGTTGTGTTGTGTTGTGTTGTTTGTTTTCCTTTTTTTTTTTTTTTGCTGCCCCAAATGGACCTTCAAGTAGTTTTATTTTAGAAAATAATCAGGTTTCTATGTACTCTAAATATTTTAAACGAGCAATTCTTCCTTTCCACTAGTATCTTTGTGCAGTCTAAAACTGTTTTCTACATTTGAAGACTCTGCACTGAAAGATTTTTCTAGTTAAAGTAGAAGAATGTTCAGCAAAATTCTCTTTAGCCATTTTTGAAGGTTGCATGGAAACCCTTGAGCAGTGAAGTGAAACTTTATTCAACAATATTTTCTTTTACAGTGCCTGGGTGGCTCAGTCCATTAAGCATCTGCCTTCAGCTCAGGTCATGATCCCTAGGGTCCTGGGATGGAGTCCCACATCGGGCTCCCTACTCAGCAAGAAGTCTGATTCTCCCTCTCCCTCTGCCCTTCCCCCCCAATCTCTCTCTTTCCCAAATAAATAAGATCTTTAAAAAAAAAAAAAAAAAAAAAAACAACCCACAATGTTTTCTTTTTAATTCATTCTATATTGGAAAGAATAAAGTATTAGGTATCTTACTGCAGAATTTAGACATTCAAAGAAAAATCAAACAAGAACAGTTACTTTGGGATATTCAATCATCTTTTCGATTGACCAAAACAACCAGCACTTGCTGGTCAGCTATTCCAACACTAGCCTATATTATCAACCTGACTCCCTAACTATTGATTTTTCTATATTTACTATTGTGCCTATCTCCAACTAGAAGTAATCCCTACTTCCCTAGTTCTCTGCTCTTGTTTGTTGGACTTGGGTTTGAGTCCAAGCTCACTGAGCTCAGTTGTATTATCTCTGCCTCAGCACTGTCATCCTTTGTGAACAGAATATATCTACCTAAAGGGTTGTTGTGAAAATAAATGGGATGGTTATATTAAGACCCTTGATGATACCTGAAACTTTTGGATCTCATCATCAAGCTTTGGGACCAGAGAGACTGGCTGGAGGGCTTTATACAACACGTAGATGGGTTGTAGTGAAGGCTTTTCTTTCACTGTTGCTCCTGTATCTCATTCTGTAAGAATACAGAGCACCGACACTGGACTCTCACAGGGGCCACGCAGCCTATTCTAGCCAATGAGATGCTGGCAAAAGTACAAAAGTAGAAACTTGAAATATGCCTGAATGATTGGGTTTGCATGCTCTTACACCTCTGTATTCACCATATGAACATGTCTGGACTAACCTGCCAGAGAAACGGAAAATCATGAGAGAAGAGTCAAGTCACCCCAAACACTCCCTGGACTTGTGAGCCCCATCCAACAACCATTGGCCCACCACCCACTCCACGGACTTCACAGTGTCCTTTAACAAAGATCATTTGCAAGTCCTTCAACATGTCTGGAGTTGAGAGTGTAGACAAATTAATATAAAGTAAATAATGCCGAATAGCTCTATATTTGACATTCTATACATATGGGTTTAATATCCACTTGTATTGCATATATATTCACATATATTGGAAACTTACTTAGATCCTGCTCCTCCAGTTTGCCCCTCCACCACCTGCATTTCTCCTCACTTCTCTTCCCATTTTGATCCAATCTCTCATTTCTCTCAGTAGTCTGCAAAAGGGCCTAAATTGGGATGCTTTCCAAAAGCTTGGTAAGCACTGACTGACCTGACCCTGAAGAAATTGTTTTAGAGGTTTTCCCCTACCATTTTTGCTTGTATCTATTTGCTTTATTCACAGTTTATATTTGGCCAATGCTTGGTTATAGCAGTGATCCAAATGGCGAAATTGGTTTCTTCTGTTGAGAAATTAATATTCCCACCTTTCTAGGATTTAGGGAGGAAAGTTCCAACACATAATTTTCCCTTCCACAGAGGACTTTAATTCAGAAGTTCTGGGTATAGAATTGATATATGACCTAAATTAAGTAACTTTTTTTTTAAGATTTTATTTATTTATGTGACAGAGAGACAGCCAGCGAGAGAGGGAACACAGCAGGGGAGTGGGAGAGGAAGAAGCAGGCTCCCAGTGGAGTAGCCCGATGTGGGACTCGATCCCGGAACGCCGGGATCACGCCCTGAGCCAAAGGCAGATGCTTAAGGACTGAGCTACCCAGGCGCCCCTAAATTAAGTAACTTTCATGAAGAAAAAAATGAGGCTTTTGTTGGTGGCATTTCAGATTTTGAGTATCACCGTTGAGCCCCTTATAGTATATCTCTGCTTAAATCGTGCACTAAATGTCTTTATGTTCCTGCTGTTGAGCAGGGAGCTTTGCACCCATGTGTGTAAATGCCCCCTCCCCCCCCACACACACCCCAAGAGTCAAAGTCTTGTCCTTCAAAGTGCTTATACAGTACACAGGAGAAAAAGGCCCATAGGTTTATTTTTGAAGCTTCCCTTTTGCTGATAAGCATCTACACACAAATTCAATTATTTTCTACTGTTTGATAGACACATTTCCTTATTCTAAGGGAACAATTAGAAATTATTATTTTTTAACATAAGTAGAATAGGCTTTAAGGAAAAAAAATTCTAGTATTTGACACTCAAAAAATAGAGGAAAGGATCTGAAGAGGAGGTTAACCAGAAGAACAAGAAGTATAGAAGATGTCTGGCAATCAGAGGACACTAAATGTGCCACAGTGTTACAGATACTTTCTGGTTTTTACTCTCAAAGCTACCTAGTTAAATTACTGAAATGTAAAGCAAGGACTCAGACCTGTCTGAAAAAGCCAGCAAAATGTTCTCTAAGTAAGAAACGGCCAAGGTGAGATTATAAATACCTTTGTTAACACCTAGGAAAGATCTAAGGTGGTTGTTAGAAGATGGGGGAGCAAGGGTGAAGTATCCTCCCGACTGAGAAGCACTTTGAGATGGAAAAACAAAGCAAGCTTCTCCATACATTCTACAGAGTTTTATTCAGAGTAACTTACTGACGGAGCAGGGTGGGTGGGGGAAATCAGAAACACAAAACAATCCAGGCAGTTCGCAGCTATTTTCCACAAAGTCTGGACCTTAACCCACAGCTTTTTTTTTTTTTCTAAGATTTTATTTATCTATTTGAGAGAGAGAAAGAGAGAGAGAACGAGCCAGGAGAGGGGCAGAGAAGCAGACTCTCCACTGAGCAGGGAGACAGATGCGGGACTCCATCCCAGACTCTGGGATCATGACCTGAGCCGAAGGCAGACACTTAACCGACTGAGCTGCCTAGGCACCCAACCCACAGCTTTTATAAAGGGATCATTGTGGTGAGGTCAGAGGGTAGTTATCTAAAGTGGAGGCTTCTGCGCACTAGTCACCTCTCCTAGTTCCCTAAAATAGTGCCACCTGTGCACCAGTTGTATCTATTAGTTACCTGACGTGGTTATATCTACTAGTTTATCTAAACTCGCACCTTCTGTGCACCAGTTTAGGGACGATCAGAACAAACCATCCCGAATTCTGTTCAGGGCATATATCAGCCTCCTAGGGGCTGGAACAGGTAGCCTCAAGGGAGGTCTTTGTGTGGGCATGAACAAGGGGGAGGGCCAAAGATGGAGTCAGTGCTGTTAGCACTCCTAATAGTGGTACGTCATGGAACCCTTCATACAGACAAAAAACCTGAAGACTTTTTTCACCTAAATTTGTTACATTTTTAGAAAAAGTTGCCACATTACTTAAAAACAAACAAACAAAAAACCCAACAACGTTACACTTTTAGAGAAGTTTCAGAATGGCAGCAAAATTGAGGAGAGGGCACAGCGATTTCCCATATACCCACTGACCCCACGTATGCACAGCCTCCTCCATTATCAACCTCCCCCACCAGGGTGGCATATTTGTTCTATTGATGAAACAACATTGACAGGTCATAATCACCCAAAGTCCAACCTCAGAGAATTTTAAAAGCATTTGGCACAGATCCCCTCCGTTACAT
The DNA here is from genome assembly GCF_017311325.1 of Ursus maritimus. NCBI lineage: Eukaryota > Metazoa > Chordata > Mammalia > Carnivora > Ursidae > Ursus > Ursus maritimus. Next base: position 3,859,971 of record NW_024424119.1, read on the forward strand.
GGTAGGGCTTCTAAGGGAATTTTTCCCTCAACAGCCTCACAAGGAGGTTATGGCTATGTTACCTACACAACAAAGGGATTTTGTAGGTTTGATTAAGTTATAGATCTTGAGATGGGGAGATCATCCTGTATTATTTGGGTGAGCCCAATGAAATCATAAGAGTTCTTATAAGGGAAAAAGAAGGCAGGGGAGTCAGAGAGAGATAGCAAAGGAAGCAAAGGTTGCCTGGATCTGGGACTACAAGCAAAAGACCGTAGGCAGCCTCTAGAAAAGGCAAAGCAGTGGATGGTCCCCTAGAGCCTCCAGAAGGAGCACAGCTCTGCCAAACCATTTTATATCGCTGACCTTCCCAGTTACAAGATAATATCTTTGTATTGTTTTAAGCCACTACGTTTGCAGCTAATTTGTTTTAGCTGCAACAGGAAATAACTTGCACTGCACAAGAGAAAAGCCTACCTCAGATATCTATGGATTTGATTTTTGTCTAATGGAGTGGATTACAATGATTTCAAGTTGAAATTAAAAGGACATATTGCAAAATGAAAAGAGGCCTTTGGACTTCTAATCTACCATAGGCAGGAAACAGGCTGAAAAATTTCCTCACTTATACACACCAGCCACTTCTTATGGAAAAATAATGATGCCCAAGGGATGTAGGCAAGAGATGCCAGAGGACAACTCCAGAGATCAAGATTGAGCACTAATCAAGGAATTGACAAAATGCACCCAGCTGGATGTCAGAAATGCTATGCAGCAGTGACTGCTGTGAGTATCCAGTTTGCTCTGAATCAGAATGTCTGTATAGATTTTCTTAGGTCTCCTTAATTCACAGGTGTTCCATGGAGCTGTATCTTAGGAATTGCATGCAAATAGCTTTATCCACACATGGACATGATTTAAATAAAAGATCTTAGTGCTCGAGACTGAGACTCTTACCATAAAAAATGGGATGGGGGAAAAGAGTCCTGGAGAAGGCCATGTACTTTGCCCATGGGAGGGATATAAATTGTGACCAGAGGGCCCAGTGGGCATATTGTATTTTCCAAAATGGTTGCAACAGTGTCTCCTGTCACAGAAACGATTTTCCAATGTGACCTTGACAGCTTTCCCATTGAAAAGAGGGGTCTATCTTCCCTGCCTTCTGGGCAGGCTTGTGGCTATCTTTTACCAGTTGAATGAGGAAGAAGTGACAGCATGATTTTGATGCTTGTTTAAAAAATGGGATGCAGCCTCCACTTTGTTTGCTGGAACATTTGCTGGAACCTGAGTCACTATATACGTTGTCCAGTGGTCCTGAGGCTGCATGCTCTGAGGATGCCCAGATTAGCCCATGTGGGTTCCCACCTGGAAACTCCTGTAGACTACATCAACAGAGGCAGGCCTGCCTAGGACCCAGCTGCCCCTGCTCATGCTTTCCGACTTGCATTCCTACCGCTATCCCCAAACACATCCCGAATTCCTGACCCACAAAAACCATGAGACATAATAAAATTATGGAGAGATATACTATGCTACAATAGATAACCAAAGAAGCCCCTTCTCCTTCACACTCAAAACAAGAAAACACAAGTTTTAGTTACTTCAATTGCACACATTGGTGGTGACTTACTTCTTCTCATAGTGTCACCTGTACTAGAAAGCCATCCCTGAACATCACAGCAGAGCTGATTGTTCACTCACCTCTTTTCCCCACCAAACCATGACATGTGCTAACCATATAGGGTATTATTGACATACCTCTCAGTTTTTCCCACTGAGACACAAAATCCTCAAGGGAAAAGGCCCTAAGTCATTCAAGTTTATGTCTCCTAAAATGAAAAGCACAAGGGATACGCGTAATTGGTGTCAAATGTAAGTTGATTGAATGAATGAATGAATGAATGAATGAATGACATTTGTTAGAAAAGTCTTTTTGCTGCTGTTGTTGTGGGGGGAAAAAGGCTTTGTTACCTTTAAGGGGATCCCACACCCTTACAACACAAATAGAAGAAGAGGATTTGTTTGTTTTAGCACTACTGGACCTTTAGGATGACCCTTAGTTCTGCAGAATGGAGAATGTGGCTCCTTGACAATTGATCAAGTCATTCCTGAGAGGGTGAAATACATATGAGAAAGCAAAATATCATTTGTTAATACTTGTGTATGACCACACACTTAAAAGGAGCAAGAAGCTGATCTAATGGTAAACCCTGTAGTCTAGGGGCAGAAAAAGTTTAAATGTTCACCTTCATGTGGGACCAAGTTTGGGCCTTTGAGTTAGAATATTAATGATCACTAAGTACCCAGGTGTACTCAGCCACACCTGGAAACCCAGCTAGTGGTATGCTGGGTAGTACTAAAATAGTTTCTGGAGAGAAACCCAGCTTCTACCTCCTTAAAATATTTCCTAGGAAGTAGAAAAATGAGAGAAGGACAAATGCTCTTTGCAGGAGTAGTAGGGGTATATAGAGGGGATAATACTTTTGAAATGACCCTAAGTATAGTCATTAAGTCAACAATTTTATGGAACATCTCATTGTCTGAGAAAGTGTGAGTACAGGGGAAAATATGACAGATATGTCCCAGGATTCATGAGGCTGAATTCTAATGGAGGGAGACAAATTCAGAAGAAACTAACAAAATAGGATAAATTCAGAAAACATATGTGTTGAGAAGGAAAATGACACCTGGCAAAGGGAGAGACAATGGCCAGGGAGGGGAAACCAGTACCTTAGTTAGCATGGTTAGTAGGGGTGGGAGCAAGCACTGGTGTTTGCCACCCAAAGGTCATTCCCTTCCTTCAGTCCTAAGAGAAGAACCCACCTCTCGCCTGTCACTTACTTTTCCATCCCCTACATAACAAGAGGTGCAGAGTATGGAACATAATTCTGAGCTGTTATGGAGGAATCCATTAAGGCAGTAGAGATGAAGATTGATGCCTCCAAGAAAGATCCTCCTCCTTGAGGAAGAGAGCCTCAAAGGACAGTCCCTTCCTCACACTGAACTTCACTCTGACTACTGCCCGGTGACGACAAGTTCTGCAGAGCTACTGCAGTCCTCTTGTGATATGATGAGGAAGGCAATGGAAACTGTAGAAAAGTTGACCTTGATTTCATTGAGCCAGAACCAGACCTTGGATCACCTATTTCAGTACTTCTAATGTATGAGAAAACTAACACGAAAAGTTTAAGCCAAAATAATACTTACAACCCGAAACATGCTAATGTGTAATTTTCCTGGGGCTTCCACGGCAAAGTATCACAAACTGAGTAGTTTCAACAACATAAATGTATTGTCTCACAATTCTGAAGCCTAGAAATTGGAAATCAAGGTGTCCTGAAGATTGGCTCCTTCTGAGGGAAGGATCTACTCCAGGCCTCTCTTGGCTTAAAGATGGCCATTTTCTGTTTCTCGCATCTTCCTTCTATGTGTGTCTCTGTGTCTACATCTTCCTTTTTTTATAAGAACACATGGACAAGGGGCCACTCCTAGTGACCTTCTTTTAACTTGATTACCTCATTAAAGTCCCTGTCTCAAAAGGTCACATTCTGAGGTACTAGAAATTAAGACTTCAACATATGAATTTTGAAAAGACACAATTCAACTCATAAAATAAATACATAAGTTCTTAATGAGCAGGGGGAGCAGTAGGCGGGGGGAAACAGACTCCCTGCTGA
>NW_024424119.1:3863631-3871848 GCF_017311325.1 Ursus maritimus
AGGAGCCCAATGTGGGGCTCAATCCCAGGACCCTGGGATCATGACTCGAGCCAAAGGCAGCTGCTTAACCAACTGAGCCACCCAGGTGCCCCAAAATTCTTTATATGAGGGGTGTCTGTGTAGTCTGACCCTTGTTTCAGCTCAGGTCATTATATCAAGGTCCTGAGATTGAGTCCTGCCACACTCGGTGCAGACTCTGCTTAGAGTTTCTCTCTCCCTTTCCCTCTGCCCCTTCCCCCTGTGGCGTGTGCTCTCTCTGTCTCAAATAAATAAATAAATAAATCTTTAAACAAATAATTCTTTATATTAAATTGTTCCTGTTCTAATGACTGTGTGATTTCTGTCCCTTTATGGGGCCCTGACTTATTTATTATGCCAGAAGTCATTCACAATATCCCCAGGGAGAGTGGAAAAGCAGGCTCTACGATGGGACTCAAGGAACGACTTTCAGTATAAGGCTGTGAACTAGCCCAGAATGCTACTATCTCTGCCAAAAGTGAGAGAAATCAGGAAGCTACTGATGCCTTTTCCAGGAACACTTCTATTTAGCTTCAATCCAAGGAGGGAGAAGCGGGTAATGAGTTCAAAAATATACTGTGTCTTCTAGGTTACCATACAAAACACCATACCCTTCAAGCACAGCTGTTTCTCTTCTCTCTTGTTCCAGTTAATATCAAATTTCCACTTTACATGAGAGAATCAGAGTAGCTGAATCTAAATTACACTGAAACTGGGGGCATCATTATCTATATTCCAGAAAGTGAAAAGTAGAAAGGAAACAAACAAACCAAAAAAGGTAAAATGGAAACACTAATTGATTTTAGGTTTTCCTAAAAACTCCCATGGCAACCAATGACTTTACTTTTATCTAATCAACTAGATTAGATGGTCACGTGGCCATGTCTTACACAACTATTGGAAAATGGCTAGGAAAAAGGGAAGTGTGGAAGGGAGTAGAATCAGTCAACCAACAGTATATGCCCACTTATGTGTGTATGTCTTGCTCTCTTCTCCAAAACAACCCTAACTGACCTTTCCCAGTGTTGTGAAGATACGAATGAGAGGAGGTTTGTAATAAATAAGTCATAAACTCTCTGTAATGTTAGATTTTTGGATCTTTAAAAATTAAAGAACAACAAAGAGACAATATTTAGATTTAAAGTAATAAATGCCATCAGGAAAACATTTAACTTTTTAAGCACAGGCTTATTATCCTGTAAAGATGGTGAGCAATTAATATTTGGCATATAGAGAAATCCTTTACACACAGCTTATTGTTTCTTCTTTCATATGAAAGCTGTATATTTATTTTACATGTTTTCACTTATTTGAATATATATTATATATGAACTTATTTTCTTGACAAAACATTCAGATTAACCTATTTTTGAAAGCTGACACAGATCTATCCCATTTAACCAATTAGATATTGTTGATCCTTTAGAGAAAGATGATTTTCTTTTGAGACTTTTAAACCATTTGATCACTGACCAAATATACAATATTTAATATTTGTAACTTAAGAAAATAAATGAGATTTTTCAAGAAACATGACAGGATGTTGTGTCACTGGCACACAAAACTCACACAAAGGGCTAAGCAGGAACTACATAAGACTAGAGTTCAGAGATTTTTATGTCATAGTATGTAATTTTTCATCAATGTATGTTATACGTAATTCCAGCTCTTTTTTACCAGATAGAATTTAATGAGCTTATAAATTTGTTCAAAAATTGAAAGATTTACCTCACAGTTTTATTACTACTGTCTTCCTAAATTGAACATAGAAAACAGAAATGATGTCTCCATTCAGATAAAATAGGTTGAGAGGGGACTAAGCCGAAATTCATTTTTGACTGCTTCTATTGACACATTTATTTATTCATGTAAGAGCATTTACTGAGTGACTACCATGTGCCACACCCTATAAATAACAAGTAAATAAGTAAAATATATTTTAGGTCGCTGATAAGCTCTATGAAGAAAAATGAATCAGCAAAAGGGACATGGAGAAAGGGAAATGAGAGGAATGGTTATTTAAATAGTGATGCAAAGCCTCCTTGAGATGACCTTTGACCTAACAGAGGTAAAGGAGCAGACCATACTGGCATTTGGAAGAAAAACAACCTATGCCTAGTAAGGAAAGGACATTGGCAGCCAGAAAATGTAAAAATCCAAGGGTGTGTGCGTGTGCGTGTGTGTGTGTGTGTGCAGTTGCTCTGCTCAGGAACGGTAAGCAAGCACATGGAGCTGGAGGGTAAGTAGATAGAGGAAGTCAAAATTCTAACTGGAAGTCAAAGCATCCAGAACACTGTGGGCACTTGTAGTGATTTTGGCTTTTACTCTGAGTGACACAGAAAGATCCTGAAACTTTCTGAACATAGTTGTGATGATTCCACTGTCTGCTGGTCAGACAGAGACTTTGGTGGGGTAGCAAGAACGAGTGATGAGGTACATTAGTTAGCAGGCCATTATCATAACCAGGCTAAAGATAATAGTGGTTTGTCCATAGAAATAGTAACAGAGGTATTGGAAAATGGTATAATATTGGATATAATTTGAAGGTAATGTTAATAAGATTTCATATGGTATTAATCTGGGTACATAAGAGATAAAAGGAGTCAAGGATAAATCACTCCAAATTTTTCAGTCAGAGCAAATAGAAGGATGGATTCATCATTGCTTATATTGGGATAAATTGGATAAGGGTGTTAAATCAGAAATTCAGTTGTGGACATGATAAATTTAAAGTGCTCATCAAACACCCAAGTAGATGTGTTGAGTAGGCAATTGGAGGTAAGAGCATGAAGTTCAGCAGACAAGTTCAAGATAGGGATAGGCATTTGGGAAATATCAGCATACAGATGATATTTGGAGCTATGTGACTAGATGAGTCCCTGCAGCTAATGTTGATAATGCCTGGGTTGTGTCAGTCATTCTGTGAGGTCTTTCCACATGTAATGCTCACACCAATATTGTAATGAAACAGAGCCTGAGAGAGATTAAATAAATTCCCACAGTCACACAACTGGAAAATGGAAGATACAATATTCAATCCAAGGTGTACCTGAAAGGAAAATCTATTCTTCCGTGAAAGTAGACACATTGCATTCCTTGCTTTAAATGCATTGAATGTTATTTCCTACCTGGCTGTAGAAAGGTCACTAATGTTTAGATCTAAAAATTACCAACAAGTCATTGTTGATTTCCCTACTGTTAAAGAAACAACAGATCCAAAATGGAGTCACTTGTGCTAAGCCACACAGCAGCAAATCAAAAATTAATAGCAACCTCACTGCCGTTTTAGCCTCGCCCAGGAATGTGACCTTTAACCAGTCAGTCTGGAATTTCCTGCCCAGCATTAGTCTGGTAATCAGCCTAATCAGCCCCTGCTTTCCCTGGAAAGGGAAGGTGGCCTTGTTGGAAACAATCTTTTCTTTTCTTTTTGACTTCTTTGTCCCTCCCCCTACTCCCTTTCTCTCCTTAGAAACCTTCCATTTTATGCAGGTCCTCAGAGCCCGTTTTCATTTGCTAGATGGGATGCTGCCCAATTCATGAATAATTCAATAAAGCCATTTAAATCTTCAAATTTACTTGGTTGAATTTTTTTTTTAACACTATCTTCTACTATTTCCACTCAGCGAACTTTCCTCACATTTCAGGAAACGTTAGCATCCTATCCTGATTTCCTCCAAATCTAGTATCTTTGTTGAGAGATAATTTGAAATTATTATGTATTACTTCACTAGGGTACTCTAGATATAAATCTCAACGCATAGGCAGCATTTTTGGAAATTTATTATAGTGAATAGCAATTTAAAACAGACCTAAGCTCATTGCAATGCACAATTTCAGTTCTTTTTTAGAGTTTGTGCATAGTATTAAAGATTGGAGACAACAAAGAGGTTTATTCCTATGTATGTATTACTTGTGTCTGTTGTATATATAAACAAAATGTGGATGTATGTTTTCTTAATAAATGCACTTATGAAATCTATTGCTACTTTGAAATTTTATCACTGCTCTAAGTCTATAAGCTTTCAAGAATCTTACAATTCCTGGTACGTGTAATAACAAAATTATCTTGGCAATAAAAAGTCATTAAAAAATGATCATAAGCTTTTAGAAATTTAATCTTATAGGAATAAATGGAAATATTATGAAAATGTCGATTGGTAATGAATCTCTGGTTTTAAGTGTGATTTTAAATACAAACTTGTTTCAAAAGTCACATCTAATCATTTTATTCTTCTCTATTTCAATGAAGAAAAGAAATTGTACACCACTGTAATTAAATCTCCCAACTGTAGTTGTTTAGTACATGTTAATATTATGTTTTGCCATGGAAATGTGTTCTTAGTCAAAGTTCTCCGATGTCAAACCTTCTAAAGGAAAGGTGAATAAATGAGAAAAAGTTATAGAATAACTAAGGCTTCAAAGTCACCATTAAAGATAATATAAAATAAGTTTGTCTTCATAAAAAGAATCGTAATTTAAGTTCTAATAGTCCATATGTCTATTTTTTACATTATGGTCATAGAAGCGTTGACAAAGACATAAAATAATTCATTTGTTTAAGATTTTATTTATTTATTTGAGAGAGAGCATGGCAGAAGAAGACGTGGCGTGGCAGAAGGAGAGGAAGAAGCACGTGGGGCTTGATCCCAGGAACCTGGGATCATGAACTGAGCCTAAGGCAAGACACTTAAACAACTGAGCCACCCAAGCAGCCCCACCTTTTTTTTTTTTTTTAAAGATTTTATTTACTTATTTGAGAGTTGGGTTTTTTTTTCCTCGAACACAAAAATAATTCTTAAAAACTTGGTGATTCAGAAAATAACCCAGTGAAATAACATAATATGAAGCATAGTTGTAAATTAGAGTCGCCTACCTAATATCCTTACCAATCTCCAATTTCGTTAAGGCTAATAGTGCACCTTTCTCAGTATGTTCAGATTCTCACACTTCTTTGCAAATGCAAGATGTGCCACAGTTTTAGCCAGTGCGATGCAAAGAGAAGTTGAGTGGGGGTTCCTTTAAGACGTATTAAAGATAGAAAACATAACTAAAACATGCCTTCAAACATGTTACTTTGTTCATTCCTTTCTGTCTCTGTGGAATGAAGACACAGGCTGAAGGAGAGGCAGTAATCTTGCAACGGTGAGGCAAGGGACATGAGAACAAAAGCCACTGGCTAAGAATACATGAGTTAACAGGGCAAAAACAGCCTGGTCTTTGACGTTGTTATGGATCTGCCATATCAGCCCAAGACTACTTATCTCCAGACTTTCAGACTTGCACACATTTCCATGGCAAAACATAATATTAATCTGTACTAAACAACTATAGTTGGGGAGATTTAATTACAGTGGTGTACAATTTCTTTTCTTCATTGAAATAGTGAAGAATTTACAACTATGCTTCATATTATGTTATTTCACTGGGTCATTTTCTGAATCACCAAGTTTTTAAAAATAAAACCTTTGGGGTTGTTTTGATCATTATCAGTTTGCTTTATTATTAATATTTGTACACTGTTACCTGACACAGTATACATAAGAAAAAAAATTTCCTACAATCCTGCAAGAGAATTAAACAAAGGAATTTTAACATGATTTATATTCTCTATATCAAACCTCCCTGAGGACACATGTCTTTGCCTAGCCTCAGTATACAGTAGTTCTTTAATTGTTTGGGGACAAAAGTGATAAATGGATGAATTATTGAATAGTTGTTAATGTCAGAACATAAGGTTTCTTATAAAAACTATTTAAATGTCAGAAAAATTACTCTGAAATTTTTCTAATATATAGAATTATTTTTGCTCTTAGTAATGAGATATGTCAAGTTCCTAAAATATCTATAAGAAAAAATTAAATTTATACATAACCAATTCACTGCTTAGCTATTTCTCTTAATGTAAGCTGTTATGTAATTACTCAAGACAGTTGAAAAATGTATGACTGCATTACATTATAGAGAACTTTTAATGATTACCTATAAATAAAACAAAACAATCAAAAGTAAACTGCCATGAGTTGTTTTAGCAGATGATTTGGCAATAGGTTAATAATAACTAAAACAGCAGAAGGGAAATAACATCATTCTGAGCCTTTTCTTCTATCCTCAAGGATGCCTGAGGATTTGGAATTTGGTGAATCCTACTGCAACATTATCTTAAGGAATTGAAAGGAGTTTACGTTTTCCAGATCCCAAGTAAGTGAAAATCTGGCCAAGGCAGATACCAAGCAGCTAAAATCAAGTCATGAGTTAATGATGTTGATGAGATGCCGCTGCCCCAGAGGAGTGCAGTCATGTTGCCTAAGGAGGCCACCTGGCTAACTGGTCACATATACTTGAGAGGTCCTCTGAACTTACCTGCACACATTCAGCTTAGCTCTTGTGACAACACACATCATAAGTGCAAAATGGCTAAGGCATTGGAAGCTGTTGCTGGAAGGTGTAAGACTTGTGCTATGCTGCTACTGTGTGTGTGATGGTTGTTTTTTGTTCTATATCCCGTATGAAAGCTAAGTATACTTGGTGTTAGGTAAAACCTATTGTTCTTTGTGAGTTTGATAGTCTCTCTGAATCCAAGACCACCACTTCTAGTAAAGGAAAGTGGGTGATACAGTTGACTAGTTTCCAATGTGAACTACATAAGTACATATTCCAACATAAAGTACTTAACCCAGGATATTTGCAAAGTATAATAATATACCACCAGTGTAATTAGCTATATAAAACAATGTCTTTCATATGACAATGTATTCTGTACTTTTCCTCAAAAAATACATAGCCTTGCCTCTGGAGCTCTATCTTGCCACCATGACTATTTCAATAATTTCTCCTATATCCTGGGGTGGAGACCCAGCAATATGGAGAAAAGTGAAAGAGGGACACAGTGTCAGGGAACACATCCTCCCTCAGAATTTACCTCTATCTGCTCCTGCTTTCTCAAGAATCTCACTCCACTGTTTTCTGATATTTTAAACTCCCCTTTCTCCCTTACCTGGATCCTTCTCAATGACTTTTAAATATGTTCAATTCTCTCACATTAAAAACAACCAAACCTATAAACTACCAAGACTGAAACAGGCAGAAATTGATTTTTTAAACAGGCCAATTAGTTATGAAGAGATTGAAACAGTAATAAACAACCTTCCAAAAAACAAAACTCCAGGCCCGGACAGTTTTCCTGGGGAATTCTACTACACATTCAAAGAAGAAATACCTATTCTACTAAAGCTATTTAAAAAAATAGAAACAGAAGGAAAGCTACCAAACTCATTCTATGAGGCCAATATTACCTTGATCCCCAAACCAAAAAAAGACCCCATCAAAAAGGAGAATTACAGACCGATTTCCCTAATGAATATGGATGCCAAAATCCTCAACAAGATCCTGGCTAATAGAATCCAACAGTACATTAAAAGGATTATCCATCATGACCAAGTGGGATTCATCCCTGTGATGCAAGGGTGGTTCAACTTTCACAAATCAATCAGTGTCATAGATTATATCCAGAAGGAAAAATTCAAAAATCATATGATCCTCTCAATTGATGCAGAAAACGCATTTGACAAAATCCAGCATCCTTTCCTGATTGAAACCCTTCAGAGTGTAGGGATAGAGGGCACATTCCTCAATCTCACAAAAACCATCTCTGAAAAGCCTACAGCAAATATCACTCTCAATGGGGAAAAGCTGGAAGCCTTTCCCTTAAGATCAGGAACACGACAAGGATGCCCACTCTCGCCACTATTATTCAACATAGTACTAGAAGTCCTTGCAACAGCAATCAGACAACAAAAAGGGATAAATGTATCCAAATCAGCAAAGAAGAAGTCAAACTGTCTCTCTTCGCAGATAACATGATACTCTATATGGAAAACCCAAAAGAATCCATGCCCAAACTCTTAGAAGTTATAGAGCAATTCAGTAATGTGGCGGGATACAAAATCAATGCTCAGAAATCAGTTGCATTTCTATACACGAATAGCGAGACCGAAGAAAGAGAAATTAGGGAATCCATCGATTTACAATAGCACCAAAAACCATACGTTACCTTGGAATTAACTTAACCAGAGACGTAAAGGGTCTATATTCTATAAACTACAAATCACTCTTGAAAGACATTGAAGAAGACACAAAAAGATGGAAAAATATTCCATGTTCATGGATCAGAAGAATTAACATAGTTAAAATGTCCATGCT
>NW_024424119.1:3872699-3874249 GCF_017311325.1 Ursus maritimus
AATAGACAAGGCAAGAAACAACAATTGTTGGAGAGGATGTGGAGAAAGGGGATCCCTCCTACATTGTTGGTGGGAATGCAAGTTGGTACAGCCACTCTGGAAAACAGTGTGGAGGTCCCTTAAAAAGTTAAAAATTGAGCTACCCTATAACCCAGCCATTGCACTACTGGGTGTTTACCCCAAAGATACAGACGTAGTGAAGAGAAGGGCCATATGCACCCCAATGTTCATAGCAGCATTGTCCACAATAGCTAAATCATGGAAGGAAGCGAGATGCCCTTCAACAGATGACTGGATTAAGAAGTTGTGGTCCGGGGCACCTGGGTGGCACAGTCGTTAAGCGTCTGCCTTCGGCTCAGAGCATGATCCCAGCGTTCTGGGATCAAGCCCCACATCAGGCTCTTCCACTGGGAGCCTGCTTCTTCCTCTCCCACTCCCCCTGCTTGTGTTCCCTCTCTCGCTGGCTGTCTCTGTCAAATAAATAAATAAAATCTTAAAAAAAAAAAAAAAGTTGTGGTCCATATATACAATGGAATATTACTCAGCTATCAGAAAGAACGAATTCTCAACATTTGCTGCAACATGGACGGCACTGGAGGAGATAATGCTAAGTGAAATAAGTCAAGCAGAGAAAGACAATTATCATATGATTCCTCTCATCTATGGAACATAAGAACTGGGAAGATCGGTAGGGGAAGAAAGGGATAAAGAAGGGGATAATCAGAAGGGGGAAGGAAGCATGAGAGACTATGGACTCTGAGAAACAAACTGAGGGCTTCAGAGGGGAGTGGGGTGGGGGAATGGGATAGGCTGGTGATGGGTAGTAAGGAGGGCACATATTGCATGGTGCACTGGGTGTTATACACAACTAATGAATCATCGAACTTTACATCAAAAACCAGGATGTACTGTATGGTGACTAACATAATATAATAAAAAAAACATTAAAAAAATTAAAAAATAAAAATAAAAAATAAAAACAACCAAACCAGCTGGATTAGGCAATAGAGCTTCCTTTTCCAGCTACCATCCTGCCTTCTTTTAACATGTTCCCTTTACCTTTTTATTACTTAACATAACCCATCACATCTCTCCACCTCCCAGGTAACACCTATCATCTCTCTCCTCAACTCCTGTAACAGCCTCCTGGCTAGCTTCTCTGCCTCTCCTGTGATTTCCCTCAAATCTATTCTCTACTCTGCCCCAAACACATCTTTTGGGAAAGTAATTCAGATTATGTTAACTGCTAACACTAAAAACCTTTCCATGGCTCCTTTTCCATTTGTGCATTTAGACCAACATTCTTTAAATGCTCCTCGGGGCCCTATGTGATCCTCTCTTGCTCTCTCTCTCCAGCCTTATATCCCTGACTGCCCTTAGCAATTTGAGTTTCAATCAGACACACTTTTTATTTCTACTTTCTTTTACTTATAGTCAATGTATTTCTTCCTGCCACAGTTCTCCTTTTCCTGTTATACTTTCCCTTTTCCTATATTTGTTTAACCAATTTCCACTTGTTCTTTACATCGCAACCCAGCACGATTTTTCCC
>NW_024424119.1:3874259-3953735 GCF_017311325.1 Ursus maritimus
AAAAAAAAAAAAAAAGTTGTGGTCCATATATACAATGGAATATTACTCAGCTATCAGAAAGAACGAATTCTCAACATTTGCTGCAACATGGACGGCACTGGAGGAGATAATGCTAAGTGAAATAAGTCAAGCAGAGAAAGACAATTATCATATGATTCCTCTCATCTATGGAACATAAGAACTGGGAAGATCGGTAGGGGAAGAAAGGGATAAAGAAGGGGATAATCAGAAGGGGGAAGGAAGCATGAGAGACTATGGACTCTGAGAAACAAACTGAGGGCTTCAGAGGGGAGTGGGGTGGGGGAATGGGATAGGCTGGTGATGGGTAGTAAGGAGGGCACATATTGCATGGTGCACTGGGTGTTATACACAACTAATGAATCATCGAACTTTACATCAAAAACCAGGATGTACTGTATGGTGACTAACATAATATAATAAAAAAAACATTAAAAAAATTAAAAAATAAAAATAAAAAATAAAAACAACCAAACCAGCTGGATTAGGCAATAGAGCTTCCTTTTCCAGCTACCATCCTGCCTTCTTTTAACATGTTCCCTTTACCTTTTTATTACTTAACATAACCCATCACATCTCTCCACCTCCCAGGTAACACCTATCATCTCTCTCCTCAACTCCTGTAACAGCCTCCTGGCTAGCTTCTCTGCCTCTCCTGTGATTTCCCTCAAATCTATTCTCTACTCTGCCCCAAACACATCTTTTGGGAAAGTAATTCAGATTATGTTAACTGCTAACACTAAAAACCTTTCCATGGCTCCTTTTCCATTTGTGCATTTAGACCAACATTCTTTAAATGCTCCTCGGGGCCCTATGTGATCCTCTCTTGCTCTCTCTCTCCAGCCTTATATCCCTGACTGCCCTTAGCAATTTGAGTTTCAATCAGACACACTTTTTATTTCTACTTTCTTTTACTTATAGTCAATGTATTTCTTCCTGCCACAGTTCTCCTTTTCCTGTTATACTTTCCCTTTTCCTATATTTGTTTAACCAATTTCCACTTGTTCTTTACATCGCAACCCAGCACGATTTTTCCCCATGAGATCCTTCACAGAACCCATTAAATTTCCTCTGTACTCCAATATCACATTGCATACTGTTCTTCCTAAGAGCACTCAATAGTTTTCATTTCATAGATATTTTGGGAATGAATTAAAGAATATCTACCTCTTCTATTAGGCTATAAATACTCTATGAGTTCTTAGACTTAATTTTTGTTCAGTCTTGTAACTTCACTGCCGGTGCCTGGTATGTACATAATAATAAATATTTGTTGACTAAAGATGTCTCTATGCTTTTCTCCAATTTTGCAGTTTCTTTTTGAGGTGTTTTGTGTTTTCAATTCAAAGGGGGGGGAGAAAGTGTCAAAGGTGCTGCAATTTTCTCTCAATCATTAATCCCCTTTTTACTTATTTTTCTCTTTAAAACCCTGCAAAGTTGAGTCTCCAGATATGTGATTTTTTGAAAACAAAATATATATTTCTACGTTTAAGTCAGACGAAGGAGATGGCCTAAGATGCAATTTATGAGTATTTGTTTCTGTCCCAAAAGATGCATTTGGTCTAAAATTCCAGGTGAAAAAAAAAAAAGATACCAATAAACAGTTGGGATTCCAGATGGTGTGAAAAGTATGTATGGAAAAGGAAGGAGGAATAGGGAAAAAAAGCTTTCCAGTAACAGCCAGTGAGAAGGGGGAAGAATTCCACCAGGACTCCTAAAATGGGAGGGATGGGTGAAGGCATAGCAGACACACCTCAGCCCAGGACCTAATATTTATTTGAACCTATCAGTTGAATGAATGAAATTTTTCATTTTCGCAAATTATAAAATGAAGGACTGGTAGCAGCTAAATTTCAATTTAGCACTCATGACATGTAGTTCCTTAAAATCTCATTGATTTATACACTTGCTCTTCTTTTTTTTACGGTTATGATAAATAACTTAAAAATTGAGTCTATCACAATGGTGATAAATAAGGTCATTTTTCATTTATAATGGAAAGCTTGTCTTTCTTGAGGTTATATGGTGCATAGGTGGAAGCTGAAACTTACTCATAACATGAATGATGGGTAGCTAAAGGATCCGTTTGTCACAGTTTGTCTGGTGCAAACGAGATGGCTGCAAAGCTTAGAGCCCATCCATTTATTTACAGAGACAGATTAATTTTTTCTTCATTTATTTTCTCTTTGGAACCTTAGTTTACAATGAAAGGTCTTAGAGTCTTCCTTAAAACACACATGCACACAGAATGTGACAATTTTCATGATCTCCTGGTCTCAAATATTTCATTAATGAAAAAGATTCAGGGAAGTTTTAAAGACAAAGAACAGAATTGAGGGGGGGGAAAGATTAAAATTCAGACAGAATGTAAAACTTTGGAAATTATTTTTTTTCAGCTTACAATAATATTTTCAGGTGAGGAAGTCTCCACTGGTGCTATGTTTTAAGCAGCTGAAATAGGAACAGGCCTCTCCTGGTCACTCTTAGATAAAGCTTTGAATTGTATTACTGTTACTACAGGGAAATAGTCTAATGCATTTAGTTTGCTAAACATTTTTTTTAAAAGAAGGAATATCTACAATGATTGGCAACAGGACAACATAATAATTATCAGAACATTTATATTTCTTATATAAAAGAACATCCATTAAAGAATTAGGTCTAAGGAATTCATTTTGCAGAGGACCAGCCTAAGGAGCTAATTGATTTATGGATTACAAAAGAATATCTTAAATGACACATCAGAAAATGTAGTTGCTTTGGGCATGAACTGAAATATTAGCAATTATTATAATTGAATACATTTTCAAATATAAATATAATGCAAATCTGACATCAGTTGCTATTTATTTGGATTATAATGGTAAATACTTTTAATAACACATTAGAAAAATCATTAACTGGGTATCCATTTACTAATTGACAATAATAAAAATTGATGAGTCAACGTGAGCAGATTTATATTTGCAATCTCAAATCTGCCTGTAACTTCTCATAAAATAAGGACTTACAGTGTTTTTCAGTGGGGGCATTTATGGTACTTTACAAAGAAAAAATTTTCCCTCTTTGAGACTGGCTACAATACTGCAAGACTTTTGACATCTTCCTATCTGGGTACTGAAATCTCCCCAGTCATTAAAACAGCAAAAATTTATCTTATACACACACACACACACACACACACACACACACACACACAACTTTCAAATGTCACCAGAGATTGGTGATGGTAAACCTATCTCCTTCAGAATTATTGCTAAAATCTAGATGTAGAGAAATGATCTTCCCAGCAAACAGTCCACAGTCATCTCTAAATTACCAATTTGCTATGTCCAAATGATGGAATTTAAACCAGAGAATATATGGACTAGAGACTCAGTATTATAAACATAAACACAATAAGAGTTTTTAGAAGGGAAATAAGACATTCATTAGTATATTTTAAAAGTAAAAGAGATATTAAGATATTTAAGGGAAAGTTGAACTCTACAATGAATCTTTAAGAAAACCAAAAAATCTATTTGGAAATTGGAAATTATTTTATACTTGTCATTTTTGGTAATTATTTTATATTTGCCATTTTTATATTTGTCATTATTTTCTATTTGTCATTTTGAGAGATACATATAACTTATTTCAAAATATCAAAGTGGTGTTTTCTGCTTATGTTAAGAATATATATAGTATTTCTAGCAGAAATAAGCACAATTGAAATTATAGGTGTTGATTTACTTATTTATTAAAATTGTCAACCTGAAAAACATCAATATAATGTTATATACGATATTTATTCTGTTATAAATCAGCATATTAAAATAATCAAATATTTAATATTTTATTTTAAATATGGTTTTGTAATGTAAGTAGCATATATTGGACTATTGTTCTAAATCTTAACTGTCTCAATTAAGCATCAGTAAAAGTCTCTTTTCTCTAAAGAGCCTAATAGTATATATTCTAGGCTTTGCAGGTCAAATGGTCTCTGTTGCCACTATTCAGTTCTGCCATGATAGTATAAAAACAACCATTGAGAAAAAATGAACAAGTGGGCACGGCTATGTTTCAATAAAACTTTATTTACAATAACGGGTGGCTTTAGTACACAGGTGTACTTTGCCAAACCCTGGAGTTAATCATAAATAATAAGAATGTTTTCAATAACATTTATCTATGTTATCTAATTATACTATTCTTATCTGAATGGTCAAGAATGCATCTTTTCCATTGTTTTGTGTTTTTTTAAGAAAATGTGTAAAATTTCTACAGTCTCAAATGTCTTTTAAAGATAAGTTAAGTTATATTAATAATAGAGAATGGCACACAAATACACAAGTGTACACCAACATATTTTTTTAAATCAGTAAATGAAAAAAATAAGCATTTCCATTTGGGGCTGATGGCAGTGAATTCCTAATCCAACAGTATCGTTGTATTGGTATTGTATTACAATTGTAATACTGTATTGTTTTACCAATTGTACTGGTATTCTATTACAGCATAGTTAATGAAAAGAACATATTTTTTAACAGTTTTTACATATTTATTTCACAGAGAGAGAGAGAGCATAAGCAGGGGGAGCAGCAGAGAGAGAGGGAGAAGCAGACTCCCAGCTGAGCAAAGAGCCTGATGATGAGGGGCTCAGTCTCAGGACCCTGGAATCATGACCTGAGCTGAAGGCAAATGCTTAACAGACTGAACCATCCAGTTGCTGGAAAGGAACATAGTTTAATGAACTGCTTAGATATATGGTGACGGTGAGGTCTTAATTTAATATTAATTGAATACCAATAAAAGCAGTACTCACATTCCCCCATTTTCAAAAAAAAAAAAAAAAACAGACCCTTGAGGGTATTATATTGGTGTTTTATTTAACAGGGAAAGAACACACAAGGACTACTTTTTGTGACTTCATGTGAATCTCTAGATCATCTGGATTTGAGTTCCATTTCAATTTGAGGAATTCCTAGATCCTAGAGAAGGAAAATCATATCAAGGTTCTTGTGTGTGGTTAGTGCACTGAAGTTCTGGTGGTTTCAACTGTCATATACTCTATAAGAACTCCAAAATTGGATTGAGATATTTGGCATTGATATACTTAAATTCAAATTCTTAAACCTAGGTTAGAAAACCATGTACTTGAGCGCATTCCACTAGACCAGTTTTCTCAAAGTGTGCCCCTCTGATCTGCTTTACTACAAAGTTAAAGAGACATATCAGCCCCCATTCTAACTTCCTTGGGTTAAAATCTCTATAGATAGTGATGAATTTATATATTCATGGATATATATTCAGGATTTCCTGACATAATCATCCTAAACACATTTCTCTGACTAGCTTCTGGAGGTCAATGTTTTGGGGAAACTTACGATATTGTTAAAGTGTGGACATTACAAAACAATTTCAGGATCTTTCATTGATGTTTTCTATAGTTATTGGACTGTCAGTGTTCATCCTCCTGGAGTGGTGCTTAAAGCCTAGAGGTCAAGTCACAGAACGAATCATCCTCATTATGGATGAGGTCAAATCTTGACAAATGTATTGCAAAGATGATTCTTCCATTATTGTTTTATTAAAAGATGATGTCACATTGAATAGGATAATGATTTATGATGAATGAAATATATTAAATATTTGAGAATTAAATATTTGAAAATATATTCAATACTTTTTATATTGATAACCACAGCTTCAAGTGCCTCAGACTACTCAAATGAACTCTTAATAAAAGAGACAAGGGATGGGGCACCTGGGTGGCTCAGTGAGTTAAGCATCTGCCTTTGGCTCAGGTCATGATCTGAGGGTCCTGGGATCTAACCCCATGTTAGATTCTCTGCTCAGTGGGGAGTCTGCTTCTCCCTCTCCCTCTGACCCTCCCCTCCACTCGTGTTCTCTCTCTCATAAATTTTTTAAAAATTATGTTTTTAAAAAAAGAAAAAAAGAGAGACAAGGGAAATTTGACTTCTTTCTCAGAAACTCTAATGGTAAGTTCATGAAGTATTTACATGTGAATGCTGTAAGCATTCCAGACCACCATCTTAATCAGATTTAGACTCATTGAGCCTATAATATTTACAGGCACATATTTGTTAAACAATTCAAGACAGATGAACTGAAAGTAGGATATGAAAACTTGTCTTAAAGAGTATAAAGTCTACGATGGTTTAATGATAAAGCACATTAATTGGATTTAATAACCATAATATCTTCACTATTTAAACACCATTTAATACTAGTCAGCCTTACAAAATTTAGGACAATTTAGAGCTTGGGAATGTGCTGACAGTGTCTAGCAAACAAGTGTAGCAATTTTTATGAGAGTAGTAATGTCTTACCATGACATCTAAAGAACTTAAAAATAGGCAAATTTATTATCATGTAAAATACTGGGCAAAAGAACAAATATAAACCACTAGATAGGAAAAAACTATTAGAAAACATGCAGATTTAAATTGCAAGGGAGCATACAGTGAATCATATGCATTCATTCATATGCATGCAATCTGTGCTATGTAAGATATGTAATCAGCGGGAAAAAAATGATTTGATTCAACAAATTGGGTTGCTTCTTTCTCATTTGATGACTTATTTTATGTCACAAAAGGTTAAATAGGTATATACATTTTTAAGTCAAATACATATGTGCATATGTAAAAACCTTTTTTACTGGAAAGTTATATGCTCTACACTCCATCAAAACTCCCTTAAACTATATTGTTTATGGGCAAATTGAGGGCATGATAAATTTTCCTTAGGGAAGAAAACCAGCATAAGACATTCCTAATTCTGGAAAAAAACCCATAGGACATTTTGTCAAAATTAGAGAGAGCTACAGTTTTATTTTCACTGGCAGCCAGTTACAATTCAGATACAAACACATGCTAAGGGATTTTGAAAATATTGCCCTGTGTGTTGTGAAATCCCTATTACCTAAGACATCCGAAAGTATTTCACACTCACTGCAGTGTGATTGGGAAGAAGTTTGTAAATTAAAAAATGGCCATAATTCATGTTTGTATTCCCAAGTACACCTGAATTCATCAAGTTACCTCACTATTCTGAATATATTATCAAAAATAACTTCAAAAGCCAGCATACAAACAAGTAGACAAATGCCTCTAGTCAGGTGACTGAAATTGAATGGTATCTTCCAAATATACCAGTTTATTTCTTTATTTACATATAAAATTATTTCAATACCGTGGTCTCCTTAAGATGAAATTTCTACACTGTGTTGTCTAAGCAACAAGATACTAATATGCAAAACCCCTTTTAGTAAGTGACTGATCTATGAATTGAGTCAAAATTAAATCACTCATAGAAAAAGCAGGTCGCTTAGGAAATGAAAACAATTCCATTTGCTGTATGGGAAATCAAAATCTCTAATTGTTTATACCCCACCTTTTTCTAAAATGATTTAAGAAGTTTACCAAGATACATAAATTAGAATATAATAAGATAACTGTAAATTAAAATTAGATGAGAAAGAGAGGGTTAACAGATACACACACACACATACACACACACACAAGCTTAGGGCTATAAAATGGAACCAAGAGTAAGGCTGATGGAAAATAAATATCATAGTACTGTGAAAATTAATAAAAGAAAACTTCACTAAAGTGGACACAGGAGGCTAGAAGGGGAGGCAGGAAGAGGGGGCCAAGTACCACTCAGTGACAATTACGGGAAGAGTTGCTAATTACGAACTCCAACAGAAGAATCCTTAACAGGAAAGAATCATCAGTTACAGACCCCAACAAGGAAAGATATGCACTGCATCTCCTACAAGAAATCAACTACCGCTGCAACTCAGCCAATGAAAAACCATCTTCACCCTGAACTCTTGCTTTTCTCCAATAGCCTTTTACTCAAAACACTCCAATTTCTTCTTCCTTCTCCCTGAATAATGTTCCTCTCCTTCGTTTGTAGGACTTGCTTATGGTTTTGTCATAGCTTGAATGTCCTGCATTGCAATTCTCTATTATCCCCTAATAAACCCGTTTTGCTGGTAAAATAACTGACAGTTTTATTTTTAAGTTTAACAGGATCTTAGGGAACCTTAGGAGAACGAACCTATTGGGTAGCTTTGCAAGAAACAACCAATGGATGTTCACCAAACTTATAGCTAAACTTTAAGAAAGCTGATTTCAAAACAATTCTTATGATATAATGTGGGGGTTAGAGAATTTAATATGAAAATTACTAACCACACAACCCTAATAGCTTCATTTATGTAAAAAGAGGAAGCACATTAATAAGGGAATGAACAAAATGGAGGGGAAAGCACACCAGATTTGGGGTTTAAATCCAGTCTCCTTCAAATTTAACACAAGTTTATCATGAAGTCAATGTAGCAATAAAAATAATAGCCACTAATTACTGAGGACCTATTCTATACAACAACATCGTCCGTCCTTTATCATTTCTCACAACGACGCAAGGCGCATATTACACCTTCATTATCAAAATAAGAAATTTGAGTCTGGGGGCGCCTGGGTGGCACAGTCATTAAGCGTCTGCCTTCGGCTCAGGGCGTGATCCCAGCGTTCTGGGATCGAGCCCCACATCAGGCTCCTCCTCTAAGAGCCTGCTTCTTCCTCTCCCACTCCCCCTGCTTATGTTCCCTCTCTCGCTGGCTGTCTCTCTCTCTGTCAAATAAATAAATAAATAAATAAAATCTTAAAAAAAAAAAAAAAGAAAAGAAATTTGAGTCTGGGGGAGTTTCTGTAACTTGCTCAAGTCATATAGCTAGTAAAATCAAGG
Source organism: Ursus maritimus (assembly GCF_017311325.1). Lineage (NCBI taxonomy): Eukaryota > Metazoa > Chordata > Mammalia > Carnivora > Ursidae > Ursus > Ursus maritimus. The sequence continues at coordinate 3,883,041 of NW_024424119.1, forward strand.
CACTCTGATTCCGTCTATTCATGCTCTGTACTACTAGGAACTTCAAAAACAGAGCCCTCAATCCAACACCTTAATTTGCCAAATTAAACATTTTAAATTAAGCATTATTATTTTGTTGTGATTTATTTAATGCCTGTAATGTGCCAGGCAGTTTTCTAGACTCTTCCACCACAATGTCTGGATTTAAATTTCACCTCAAAACTCTGCCTCTGCTGCCACATCAGTAAAATTGCGATAATCATAAAAGCGGTTTTATAAGTTTATGAGAAAATATTTTTAAAGCACTTAGCACTCCACTGGGCACAGATCATGTACTCAATAAATGATAGCTCCTTCTATTACTCACTGACCAAGTTTGTGTCCTTTACTTTACATGTCTAGCATAGAAACCGTGTTTGAGACAAAAAAGAAGCTAGGTATTTGTTAAAAGAATGGATTAAAATTGAACACAAGAGAATAAAATATAAAGTATGATTAACCACAGCTGATCTTTTTGGAAGTCTAGATTTTATGAAACATTCTTCTTCCTCCCCGTCTTACCCTGGGCTCAAGGATGCCAGGAAATTTTAAAGTATTTGAACCTTTTCATGGGATTTTCCCACCTCTCTAACCTTTTCTAATTCCCATGCAGTGGCATTATGACTCTCCATCTCAAAACTAAGTGTCAGAACACTTGTCCTCTACATTTTATTTGATCACGGCAATAAACTCAATTTTCAAAATTTGCTAATCAACTAATAGGATCCCTGACTCACAACCCATAGTCGTTAGCGAGGACATTAGGCTTTATGACAGGTCAAAGCCCCTGATTTCACTTTTGGGATCATCAACAAACCACGGGGTCACTCCTGGCAAAGTTCAGTCTTCCAGGTGCACTGCCTGTACTGTAAGCCCATCTCCCAAAGCACAGTCTGACCTGTGTCATCATCCCACTCTCTATGCTCGGTAAGAACAGCTCCGTGTCAGACAGAGACAGGTAAAGCAGTGTGTCTGGGTCTCAAGTTTGAAATTTGCTTCTTTTCTGAATCTTGAATATGTGTTCGGCCTAAACCTTTGATAAGCTACAGGAGATGAGATCACTTCTCAGAAGTTAAATGCTCATTGAGATGAGGCAGGTCACCTCTGTAAAGTTATCATTCACTGGCTACTTAAAATATGACAGTGATTATTTTGAGAAGTGGGAAAAGACACTCAGAATTAGAAGGCTGGGACAAAAAATACCTTTTCTACACTTGTTTTACAACTTAAATATTTGTACTACTATTTTAGTAAATGAATCCACTTTTTATTTATTGTTCTGAATCTTCAATCAGAATGTAATAACCTCAAAGGCAAAAATCACAATCTAAGGGCTGTGCTCTCATCTGTACCACGATGTGTAGCCATAAATAAGTAATTTAATTTTTGCTGAGTCTCAGTTTCTGTATCTACAAAATGAATATAATCTCTTTCCTTAATTATCTCAAAGGGATTAAATTCAATAATGTGTATAAAAATGCTCTGAAGAAGGCAAACTACTAAATAAACACAAGACATAATATATGTAAAAAAGACAAAAATAATAAAGTCCATCCATTTTTTTTCATTGAGAAAATTTAATGATACATCCAAATTTATTTGGAAAATAGATAAAGCAAAAGAGGTTCAAAGTTTCCTTCACCTAAGATCAAACTCGGAGGAATCATAGGTGGGAAATGATATACCTGGGTGAAATCAAGTGGAGCTTTTAAGTTCTCATGCTGAAAGTGCCTTTAATCTGTCACATATTCTTATTCAGTTCATTAAAGAACATGCATAAACATGGATTTTTAGTGTGTTTAAATTACCATCCTAAAGATTCAAATCAGTGAGGCATACATTATCAGTGTTTTCTTTAATATTCATTGTGATCTACTCAGTGGATTTCCTTTCTAATGAGAGCATATCATCTGAATAACTCACCTTCTTATGCCCGAACTTAGCAAATTCAGTCTGTACTTGAACAGCACATTTTTTTTTTAAAAAAAGCACTTTGCTAAACTATTGTGTGTGTTTATTGCTATATATCCTCAATATCCCCTCATCTACTCTGTACACATCTATTCACCCTGAATTCAGGGTGAATTTCTATATTTTAATTTAAATTCATGTCTATTTGTTTTTTTTTAATTAGAATTGTATTTTAGGTAGAGTATTAAATTATCAGCTCCAGTGATATTAATGACTAACAAATGAATACTACATTATCAAAAATATATTCTAACTCTTCAAACAACTATACTCTCAAATGTCATCATTACATACAATAGCAAAGTTTACAGTTACATGTAAAAAATACAGCACCACGTACTCCTATTCTAGTTATTATCAAATCAGTCAAATGTTTCTTTTAAAATGTTTATTTGTTCAATAATCCAAAAAATGGTATGTTTATAAAAATAAAAGACTGATCCCTCTTCTTGGAGGTCTTACAAATGACATAACATAATGGGGACAAAAGATAAGATGTAATTTAATTTTCAACTGCATAATTCTTATGATATATATAATAGAAGGCCAATATAGGCTAGAAAAATTCAAGATGTTAAGGTGTAGAAGTGAACCAAAACTAGAAAAATGCATAAAGAGGGAAAAAAAAGAAGAACACAGATGTTACTAAAGTCAAGGGAAAGAATATAAAGAAGGACAAATTTGAAAACTAAACAAAACACACAGATCTGGGGAAGAAGTGCAAATTCCTGATGAGCCTCACCTGACTGGAACAGATAGTGTGTTGGGAATTAATGGGCTATATACATAAAGTAAAACTAGATTAGGACAGGTTTGATTGCCAGAAAATTCTAAACCAGATGGCATAGGCAAGAGACGTCCTCATAAGTCCAAGTACAGGAGGCAAACATGATGTAAAGGCATTAGAAAGGCACAGGATAGAAAAACGCAGGATGGGCAGGAAAAGAAATTATAAATGTAATCCAGTCATGGCGGAGGAGGAGAGTGCTGGGGAAGGAAAAGAAAGGATTATAATCTTTTCAAAGTGCAATCAATCTCACGACAGACTTACAAAATATGAAGGCAGGAGAAGGATTCATTCGAAGCTTTCATCCATGGAGATGATGAAAAGGTGTGTTTATGAGCTTGTGAGATACAGCTCTAGGTTCCTCTAAAAGTACTAACTTCACTTTGTACCTGTTATCATTTGCTTTATATAGATTATGCTACACAAATCATCATTGCTTTTATCTTACCTTTTAGCAATTAATCTGAACTTGTGCCTAGGTAGTCAGTATATTAATGGTCAAAGCTTTTCATTTCTCTTATTTTCTCTTACATAATAATGGTGGTTACATTGCTTATGCTAACCCAAAGCTTAGTGAAGGAATTAAGCTGCAGGCAGACATTTCTGTGAGACGTCTAGGTCAAATCTTACACTTAAATCATTCCACAGAGAATTCGTGTATGATGTTCCAACTCACATTTCATGTAGTCAGCACTTCTCAAAGGGCTGAGGTACATCTTATATAGACAACTTGGAGGCAGGGAAAACCAGTACTTTTACTTAAACTGGAATCCATTTTTCAAAAGAACATGTGAACAATTTCCTTTGTTATAGACCACTACCAGTGTTCAGCTGAAAAAGAGATTCATCAAAATTCTTCTCTTTCAAGTATCTAGGAGAAAATCTTGTATCTTAAAAGAGACATTCTTTCTGGATCAAAAATTTGCTTGCTAGGTTAGTACAAGGTCTGGCTTATGGAACTTATTCTGTTCTTCCCTGCGTTTGTGGCCCTCCAAGATTTCAACCATGTTGACTCAAGTTAAAAAGTACCAATGTCAGTAGTAAAATGAACATAGAAGCTATTTAGGAAAAATTACTTAAATTTGAATTCAGTATGATGAATTTTCATGCAAGGATATCTTCCTGTTTTTAGGTCTCCCATTTCCTCCCCGCCACACACACGCACCAAGTCCTTATGTAGTCAGTTTGTAATAAAGGAAAGAGTTCAGCTAGCATTTTCCAGGCAGGAGTTCTGTGTTCTAACTTGTCTACCCCCAAAGCTCTGGGATTGTCTTTTTTTCGCAGTGGCAAATGCAGTCTAATTAGGTCAAGTACAATCATCCCAGAGGTGATTATTACTAGGAGGTTTTGGAGTCTTGTATTTCTTGTTATGGGTTCTTATATAATCATAATTGCAGAAATATCCTATAATGATTATATTAGCCTTCCAGAGCTGTCATAACAAAGTACCACAGATTGAATGGCTTAAACAACAGAAATTTATTTCTCACCATTCTAGAAGCTGGTGTCTCTTTCTCTTCTTATGAGAACACCAGTCATATTGGATGAGCCCCCAACATTAGGACCCCCATTTAACCTTAACTACCTCCTTAAAGGCCTTATCTACAAATGCATTTGCATTGGGTAATAGAACTTCAACAAATACATTTTAGGGGGTGCAATTCAGTCTATATCAATGATAAATCACCAATTTTATAAACTTTTGTCATCCCTACTAATACAGCTTATTGCTTCTACAAATTACCATGAAATCCTGTTAACCATAAGTGTTCTTTATAATCCAAACCCTCTGATTTGGTAATGAAAACCAGAAATCATGTAACAGCACACATTTTCTTCCCCCATACCAGTTGCATTTAACATCTATCATAGAAATATAAACATACTATAAAGCTTAATGGACAATAGTCATAACCACCCCTGTAACTTTTCCAATTGTGATTATTAAAGTTTAATTTGTTAATGCATCATGTTTTTAACATATTACAAATCATACTTTTTTCAGGACCCTATAGCATGCAATAAGATTATATCATAAGCATATAGACCTAGAGTTTAGGGTAAGAGGAACATCTCTGGGGATGAGGGAGACTTTCAGAAAACAGATGGCATAGAAATGAAAAATTAAATTATATTAGAAAAAATTAAAAATCAGCTGTGTCCAGTTGAGATAAGGAAAAGTCAACGGAGGGGGAGAGAAAGAAAATGGACAATACCAAGAGAAAAAGTTAAATTCGGTATATTTCTGTCATTTAACACATAGAGCACTCCCGTGATACGTGCTTAAGAGCAGCAGCACGTCCCCTGTGCCGGGAATCCGTGCTATCCACAGGGGTGTTAGTCTATAGGACTTCTCAGATGACAGTCCAGGGAGGAAGTGAAGTGTGGAAGTCGTGCCTGGGGAAAATGGGTTTCAAAGGTGTAGTTGTTCAGGCAGTGTCTAAAACTGTATACTTTGTGTCCATTTGCTGTTTCGTATGTGTTTTCTGTTAATTATATACTTGTGTTCCTCTGTGTTGACTTCGTAATTGATACATCAGATATATCTCAGAGCAATGGGCAAAGAAAATATGCCAATTTATGTTAATCTAGGACATTTACCTTTGGGAAATTTATGTGAATATGCACTGATACAAGTGTTAGGTCTAAGAGAATAAAACTCTTGATATAATAATCACTGGTGTCAAAGTCAAATATTAACATACAGAGTTAGAATATTATCATATAAAGAGAAGATAAAAGATGCCACCCTCGATTTAATGAAAAATATTGTATAATTAGTTTTAAGATTGACATGACTATATCTCAACTTTATATTCTACTAGTATCTGTAAGGCGAATAAAATTTTTTTCCACATATTTCCTAGGATTAAAAAGCAAATCCAAACTATAGAGTTGAAGTTCTCCTCTTTAATCTGGAGTCAGGGGTAGTGGAATTATTTTTTTATTGCTGATATATACATTTTGTTCATCAAAAAATAAATGAAGCAGCACACTTCTACGTGAAATAGCATATTTGTCAATTGTGTGCTTAGTATGTATTTTTTCCCTCTCATATAGTGTTGCTATGGATGAATAACATACTGATGAATAAGATTTTAGATTGTTTTTAATTTGAAAGATTTGTAAAGCTTTTCCTACTAATTTAACTACAAAAATTGCTGGGGGCTGGGAAGAAATAGTGAGAGGGTTTTTAAAATGCTTACATATCTGAATAAATGCCCATTTATTAAAAATGACAATTAGAAAAAACAGCATAGTATTGAGTTAAATATAGGTCATAACCTCTCCAGTCCAAATGCATTATTGTTTAATATACTAAGTATAAGGATTTAACATTAAGCACTACCTTAGACAAGACTGTAAATGTTTTATAAAATGCAAAGTGGTTTAATTGGAATAGACATGTCCAAATGTAAAATTACTTGTATAATTTCTCGATTTGATATTTGCAGCCTTGTCTTTATAGTCCATTTATACCTTAATGAGCTAATTAAGAAATTGACGAAGTTGACTTGAACATACAGAAATGTAAGCCTTTGGGACATTATTATTTACCAGTTCTACGTTGTTTGTCATGGGCATTCACTATTCACTAGACCTGCCGCAACATCTGTCCTTTCCCTGTAAATGCCATTAATGTTTCCCCTAACATGTGGTTAGCTTCATAATGTTGTTCTTAATAGAAAAGTAATACATCTGTAGAATACATTTAGAGAACATAGAAAGTATGCCTAAAAATGACAAAACCATCCTATTAACCAGAGAGAAGTTCTAATACCTTTGCATATATATTTTTAGGTAAAGATTATGGTCCCTGGAGTCAGCGTGCCTGGGTTCACATCCTGGCTCTGTTGTGTACTACTCTTAGCATCTTCACAAGTGACTAATCTGTTTCCACCTCAGCTGTCACATCCGTAAATGTAGATAGTGATAATACTTTTCTTCTGGAATGATCAGGATTGAAGGAGTTATACATAAAGTACTTAGAAGGAGGGGTTCCTGGTACAGAATAAGTATAAAACTGATGAGAAGCATACCATTTTATGGTTTCCTATGAACCCACACATTTTTACAAAAAACAAAACAACACAATATACGAACATTTTTTTTTCACTTAATGTATTGGTATTTTTTTAATCCCTCATCTCTCTCTCTCTCTCATTATATAGATATATATATTTATGGATGTAATCTTTTAAAAGAAATCTGCACAATGATTTAAAATGAATATCTGTATACATGTAGTTCTGAACATCTATTTAATTCCTAGAAGTTAAGATACTAAGTTGAAAGATATGTATTTTTTTTGAAGGATATCCTCCTCCCAACAGTGCAGAAATATGACCATTTCCCTTCACCTGTACCAACACAAAATACTGCCACTAACTCTTTTTTTCAATTTTATTATTTTTATTTTTTTCAGATTTATTTATTTATTTATTTTAGAGAGAGTGAGATGGGGGAGGGGCAGAAGGAGAGGGATAAGAAAGACTCTCAAACAGACTCCCTGCTGAGTTCAGAGCCCCACACAAGGCCTGATCTCAGGAGCCTGAGATCATGACCTGACCCGAAACCAAGAGTCAGATGCTCAACCAACTGAGTCACCCAGGTGCCCCTCTGCTTTTCAATTTTAATAAATATGTTTTGCTTCAGTTATACATTTATTTTGTTGTTGTTGTTGTTTAAGATTTATTTATTTACTTACTTATTTACTTATTTATGAGAGAGAGAGAGAACAGAAATGGGAGAGCAGGCAGAAGGAGAGGGAGAAAGAGAATCTCAAGCAAACTCCCTGTTGAGTGGGAACCCAATTCAGGGCTTGATCTCACAACACTGACATCATGACCTGAGCAGAAATCAAGAGTCAGACAGTCAACCAACTGAATCATCCAGGTGCCCCCAGTTTACATTTCTTTAACAACCTGTGCAATTAGGCATCATTTTATGTTTATTTTTGGTTTTTGTATATCCTATTTAGATGTTTATCTTTTCCTCACTGATTTCCATGAGATCATTTTATAGAAAACTATTTCTTTAAAATTATCAAACTGATAACTATGTTCCAAGCACTAGGGTCTATCATGAGACTCTTAATGGTTTGAATAAAACTTGAAAAGCTGAATAAGTCTAATAAGTTTAATAACTCCAAAGAGGTTTCAATGCATTTTAATGCAACGAAGACTACATAATGGGTTGAATATAAGTGGTTCTCATTCCTGTAGGAATCCTTCTTTTTGGGACACACTTGCTTTGGTTTGGGGTCTCCGATTTCCATTTCATTGTGTGAAACTGAATAAAAGAAACTTCATTTAAAATGCAGTCAGGAAGGGCACCTGGTGGCTCAGTCAGTTAAGCGTCTGCCTTCGGTTCAGGTCATGATCCCAGGGTCCTGCTCAGTGGTGAGCATGCTTCTCCCTCTCCCTTCCCCTCCCCCCGCTCAAGTGCTCACTCACTCTCTCTCTTAAATAAATAAATAAATAAATAAAATCTTAAAAAGAAATAAAAATAAATTAAATGCAGGCAAGAGGCCGGGGGCGGGAAAGCTGTCATGCCCTACCACTCATAACCTGCAGACTCCAAGAGGAGGAGAGGTACCTTACATTGCCACCTGGGAGATCCTACTTTAGTACCCCAGTAGAAGGAAGAAGGATCTCCTAGAACAGCAACAGTTCAGCCGCTGAAAGACTGTCACAGGTCAGCCAATGAAAAGCCACTACTCTTCCAACTCCCAGTTTACTCCAGGGGACTTTTTATCATAGCGCCTTCCAGCTCCCCCCCTTTACTCTATCAGTGTGTGTTCCTCTCCTTTGTGCTCCAAATTTGCCTATGGCTTTTGCTATAGCTAGCTTGTCCCAAATTGCAATTCTTCTGATAGTTCCAAATAAAGCCATTTTGCAGGTAAAATAACTGGCTGCTGTACGTTCAAGGTCAACAACAATTTCATCCCTAGATTTGCCTAGTGGCAACTCCTTTTTGTTGACATTTTGTTCTTCTCTTTCCTGTCTGCTTGACTGTTAATCCTGTCTTTGTTCCTGATTATTCTTGGCTTCATTGTGTGGATCACGCAGATCAACGCCATCCGCTCCTCTAACCAGGCCCCCAGTTTCTCAACTTAGTTCGTATGGGAAGGTAATTAGATAGCTCTAACAACTATTGTTATCCTGGTCAGGAAAAGAATCTCAAGGCTGGGTGAATCGCTGGTCTGATCAATACAGCACTGAGACATTTCTTAGAGTTGAACGCAAGATCTCTTCCTCATTAGAACATTCGATATCTCACTAAAAAGAACTTTTCCTAACTTGCTTGGATAAAAATGTGTATGAAAATGAACAGGGGCACCTGGGTGGCTCAGCCATTAAGCGTCTGCCTTGGGCTCAGGTCATGCCCCACATCGGGCCCCCTGCTTGGCGGGAAGCCTACTTCTCCCTCTCCCACTCCCCCTGCTTGTGTTCCCTCTCTCAATGTCTCTCTCTGTCAAATAAATAAATAAAATCTTTATCCACACAGTAAATGATGACATTTATTTTTTTTAAGATGTATTTACTTATTTATTTATTTGAGAGAGTGAGAGTAGGGAAGGGAGGAGCAGAGGGAAAGGAAGAGAGTGAAACCTGAAGCAGACTCCGTGCTGAGCGTAGAGCCTGATGCAGGGCTAGATCCCAGGACCCTGAGATCACGACCTGAGCCAAAATCAACAGCCACCCAGGAGCCCCACAACGATATTTAGAAACACACATGCACGTACACCCAAACCTCAAGTCAGAGTTTACTCCCACACCCCACCACACCCAGGCAAACCAAGTAGTTACACTATTAAAAAAAAAAAAAAGTACGATAATTCTGATGAAGCTAACATTCTGGGGGGTGGAACACTTTGTTTTCATAATAATTCATATTTCACCAGGCTTCAAGAAATATTGCTTTTATATTTCTATTTAGTTAACAACTTTCATGTTCTCTGGATCACCGAGTAACTGAGTTAAATAACAGTGGGATACAGGGGGAAAATGATTGAATTTTACATTTCTCCTTTTAAGCAAAATTTCTGTGATAATAAATAAGACAATGTTAATAAGCTAACCCATGTTTAAGATTTTCCCATGACATTGTTTAATAAAAGCACCTTCAGGAAGCTATTCTTCAAAAACAACGAGGCCACTTTACCTGACGTACAACAGATCATCAGTTTCTTCCTGACAATTTTATGGAGCCAGCTCATACTGCCATAATTTACTAGACTTTAAGATAAAAGTTTTTAATGCTCTTGTATGAATTCAAGAATGTCAAGCAAGAGGAATAAGAAAAATGATGTTAATAATCTACAGACTTGCTGATACTTCTGTAATATATAACATAGTTGGGGGGGAAACTTAAAAAAAAACCACCACCCTCAAATTCAGTAAGTTTCTATCAACTATATCTATAAGTAAAAAGATAAGTAATTCTTCTCATCTTTCAATTTATTTTTATCTTTTAGTTTAAATTTGAGCTGGTCAGCCACTCTGGAAAACCTGCCACTTAAACTAAAAAAACAAGGCACTTGTGGTTGTTTGCTGAGTTAAAATATGCAAACTACAACATTCAAATAAAACATTTTTCCAAGATTGAGAGAGTCAACACACTTATTATGAGGTAGAGGCCCCCTTTGCCAAGCATCAGCTTTGATTATGCCATAAATTCAACTATTTCTCTGGGGTTATCATGGACTCTATTGAATAAAATAATGGTCTTTTTGTCAAATGAATTGAAGCTTGAAATCACAACACACAGTGAGAGCAACATACTTTGCCTTATCATTGCCAGAAATAATTTGATAATGAAGGTCCCTGAAGACAGCTGAATAATACTGTGTTTTCATTGGCAATCAATGCTGGGTCCCCACGTGTGAATTTCCATCTCCCTCTGGTGGCAAAGAGAAAAAGGGAGCCAACAGGTACGATACTTCACACCAATGTACAAAATAAAGGACACAAAAAGCCAATAATAACAGTTTGAGAATAAATTCACACTCCCATAGACTTTCCTGACTTAAAGATTTGTTTCTTTTTATAAATTAACATGAAGCAACAACACTCAAAATGTGGTAAGAATATTTAAATCTCGCTAGTATTCTAACTTCTTCACAGCAGAGAGTATAAAATACGGTACAACTAATGTGCTTACGTGTTGTGATGAGCACTGGGTGTTATACGCAACTAATGAATCATTGAACACATCAGAAACTAAGGATGTACTATACAGTGGCTAACTGAACAAAAAAAAAAAGAAGAAGAAAAAAACAGCTAATGTGCTTTATAATTGCTTAATTATTGACATCTCCTTTCCTCCCTCCTCCTTTTCCTTTCTCCCTCTTTTCCTCCTTTCCTTCATAAATGTGAGTCAAGATAAGCACATCAGATCACATTCATGCTTGATGTAGAAATAAAACTTATAATTTTATATTCTTAATAGAGTATGTTTCCTGCCTCATCTTGCAAAATCACACAAATACGTGATCGGTTACAAATTTTCTGGATCATCAACAGAAGAGGTGACAATATAGCTCCAGGGAAGAGTAACTCCAAATTAAGTTCTGATTGTGATACAAACTCCTTGGTAAAAAAGAAAAGTTTGATGTGGATAGTATTTGATCGTTAATGTGGTTAGTCATAGAGCAAAACTGAACACAAGTTTCCTTAAACAATCATTCATGAAGAGTCTTGGTTTTACTCCAGAGCAATGATGAATCTTATTCAGCATCATATTCCCCTAAATAAAATAATGCTGATAAATTAATGTTATATGCATTGCAGGGCTGGCGGGGGAGTATTTTAAAGTCAAAAAGGTTGGACAATGATAAATTAAACAATTCCAACAAATTTGCCACCATGAAACCCTTGGAGCATTAACCAGAAATGTGCACTGTGAAACTCTATAGGGGGTACAAGGTACCCAGGAAATTCCCCAAATCAAGTTACAAACAGGAATCAAAATGCAAACAGCCATTTTGCCACAGAGCACTTAATAACACTTGCCAGCATTCTGTGGCACAGATTTGAGAAATACTATTACAATCGTTCTTTCATAGAATAAGTTGTTTTTAAAATTTGAGGTTTAGAGTTCAATACCAGAATATCACATTTCTCTTAATTTATCAGACTCACACATATGGAAAGACAGTTATATAAGAAAAGCAGCAGCTTTGTTCCTAAATTCAGGACATATTTTCAAATATTGCTTAGCTATTCACAGCATATTCTCTCATTGTTAATGTCAGCCGGCCCCTTTAATTTGAAAGCAGTTATATTTATCCGCTTTAGCTTTTCTTCATTAATATCATTTGCCGACCTGAGTAATACTTGTATTACCAGGTACACTTGAACATATACTTCAACCATCCATCCCTAGAACCTCGCTAAACTGTAGTTTCAGCCTGAAATGTGGTAGAAATAACAGGGACTTTACGTAACCTTACACAGGGTTGCCTACTTCTTTGAGCCTAAGTATTTTCATTTATAAAATAGGGATATTGCTACACATATCAGAGACCTTCTGCAGAGATCAAAGGAGATAAGATATGCAAAACTGTTTATTAACGATACTAGCAATTAAATGTTATTTTCTTTTTATTTTGTCTCTCTCATCAGCTCTCAAAATGTGGCCATGCCTGGGACTGAATTACTAAGAAATTCTCTTCCAAAATGTTGAATCCTCCAAATTCTCCTTGGAAAGGCTCTGTTAACCCTGCTGTCTTCCTCATGCCTGTGAGCCCTCATCTTCAATGTCATAACAGTCTGTCGGTGGACAGCAGTCCATTCTGGTTTCACTAAGTTCTTGGCCCTATTAAACTCCATGTCCAATCCTGCCAAAAAGGTATTTTCTGGGATTCTGGAGTCCCTCACTCATGATTGCTTTCACACACACCAAACGTGAATAGGGTGCTGCTTCACCTTGGGCCAGTTCTCCTGTTTATAAGCCACAGCGCATGGTCTAGATATTTCTGTTTATAAATAAGTTCCTATATATTTTCATTACTTCTATTTCAAATTCATGTTACATATTTCACACTAGGATATTAAAAGTTAAACAAAAGATGATGTTATTCATGCTCCCAAGGCACTGGAAAAACAATACACAACCTGGCTTTGCTCAATTTGACTCTCCTTTTCCCCCATAATCTTTGTGCTCTTAAAAGGCAAAAACATTGGCCTTTTAAGAAAAGTATCCAGAGCAACTCATTCCTCTTAAAACCTGGAATTCAAATAGGTCATGGGTACCATCAGCCATCGGTGGAATATTGGCAAATCCCGCAGTCAGTAATCTCCACCTGCACTGCCCTCCCTATTTGCCGCCTTTGTCATTGTTTTGAAAATCACATCCTATTACAAAGATTATTTGGGGAAGGTTTATGCCTGAAATTACAATAGATGCCACCAGATGGCACCATGGGACTGGCTGCTTAGGTCAAAAGGTTAGCATTCCCCAGTAGTGACTCCCAAGGCAGAGAAACCTGTTTTGTGTTCTATCTATAAAAATTTTGGCTAGGAGGGGGGAAGATGGCGGAAGAGTAGGCAACTCTCATTTCATCTGGTCCCTTGAATTCAGCTAGATAGCTACCAAATCATTCTGAACACCTGTGAATTCAACCTGAGATCTAAGAAAAGAATTGCTGCAATTCTACAAATAGAAAATCGACCACTTTTTGCAAGGTAGGAGGTGCAGACAAGTGAATCTGAGGGGATATATGGGAATATAAACCGTGGGGGGAGGGAGCCTCCATAAGCCAGCTACCGGAAAGTGATACAGCAGGGGAGCACAAAATCAGAACTACAAGTAGAAGTCCGCTCCAGTGAGGGACGGCCCTGCCAGAAAGGTGCTCAGGTGCTGAGAGGGGTGGAATCCTAGGTGAGACAGTGTGGTCTCAGGATCCCTGGGGTCACAGAAAGAACAGGGGTGTCTGAACGTGGCAGAGTTCCCAAGCATTGGAGCAGGGAAGCCAGCTTCAATCAGCAAGTCCAAGAGGGGGCTTTCAGCTTGGTGTGGTCATAGACGGTGAACCGGGGCACAATTGGGCGACTGCTCTCTGAGCAGGGGCCCAGCAAGAGGTAGAACCACAGCGAGACCCTTCTCCTTCCCCCAGGAGGAGCAGAGCGGGTGCACAACTCAGGAGTCTGCAGAGTTTTGAGACTCAAAAGGAGGCCACGTGCCTCAGATAAAAATGCTTGGTCACAGGTTGGGTGAACACAGAGTGTGGAGGGAAAACAGGGAGACAAAAGTGATTGACTGCTTGCTTTTCCCTGAGGGCACACTGAGGAGTGAGGGCCCTGATCTTTCAGCAGCAGATCTGGAAATTGGGGCAGTGCCATTTTTATTTTCATCTTCTAAAGTCGCTCGGAAAGCCTTCAGGCAACAAAAGCCACATACAACAACCCAAAGCAGTTTACACTGGGCCGGGCCCTCTGGCAAGGGCTGTGCAATTCCACCAGGGCAAAGACACCTTGGAATCAGTGCAACAGGCCCCTCCCCGAGAAGATCAGCAGGAACACCTGGATAAGACCAAGTTTACCAATCACACAGAACTGCAAAACTCCAGAGCTAGAGGAAAGTAGTATATAGAATTCAAGGGGTTTTTTTCATGATTCTTAGTCTTTCAGTTTAAAATTTCCTTTTTCTTTTTTCCTTTTCAACCAGTTTCTTATTTTATCAACTTTTTAAAAGACTTTCTTTAAATTTTCATTTTACATTACTATATATAGTAATGTAAAATGAAAAAATATATATATTCATTCATTTTTGGCTTCCCTTCGTGGTATTCAATTATATATATATACATATATATGTATATATATGTATATATATATAAATTTTTCTTTACAATTTTGGGATCTGGTGTCTTTTATAAATATATAAGATTTTATTTATTTATTGGAGAGAGAGAGAGCAAAGTAGGCAGGGAGGCAAGAAGAGGGAGAGGAAGAAGCACACTCCCCACTGAGCAGAAAGCCCGACACAGGGCTTGATCCCAGGATCCTGGGATCATGACCTGAGCTCAAAGCAGGCACTTAACTGACTGAGCCACCCAGGTATCCGGGATCTAGAGTCTTCTAACAAACAGACCAATATACACCCAGGACCTGGTGTATCACTCTGTTTTGTTATATTCTCCTTTTTTTCCCCCCTTTTTTTGGTTTCTTTTTGGTTTCTGATCTCCAAAGCAAGACCCATCCAAATGCTGTCTGCAAGACACTCATTTTAGACCCAAAGACACCTCCAGTTTTAAAGTGAGGGGTGGAAAACAATTTATCATGCTAATGGACATCAAAAGAAAGCTGGGTAGCAATCCTTATATCAGACAAACTAGATTTTATTTTATTTTTTTTAAAAGATTTTATTTATTTATTCGACAGAGATAGAGACAGCCAGCGAGAGAGGGAACACAAGTAGGGGGAGTGGGAGAGGAAGAAGCAGGCTCATAGCGGAGGAGCCTGATGTGGGGCTCGATCCCATAATGCCAGGATCACGCCCTGAGCCGAAGGCAGACGCTTAACCGCTGTGCCACTCAGGCACCCCCAGACAAACTAGATTTTAAACCAAAGACTTAATAAGAGATGAGGAAGGACACTATATCATACTTAAAGGATCTATTCAACAAGAAGATCTAACAGTTGTAAATATTTATGCCCCTAACATGGGAGCAGCCAATTACATAAACCAATTAATAACAAAATTAAAGAAACATATTGATAATAATACAATAATAGTAGGGGACTTTCACACTCCACTCACAGTAATGGAAGATTATCTAAGCAGAAGATCGAGGAAATCAGGGCTTTGAATGACACACTGGACAAGACAAACTTCACAGATATACACAGAGCATTCCATCCTAAAGCAACAGAATACACATTCTTCTGGAGTGCACATGGAACGTTCTCCAGAATTGATCACATACTGGATCACAAATCATGTCTCAACCAGTACCAAAAGACTGGGATCATTCCCTGCATATTTTCAGACCACAATGCTTTGAAACGTGAACTCAATCACAAGAGGAAATTTGGAAGGAACTCAAGTACTTGGAGGTTAAAGAACATCTTACTAAAGAATGAATGGGTCAACCAGGAAATTAAAGAAGAATTAAAAAATTCATGAAAACAAATGAAAATGATGCAAGAAACAGGAAAAGTTTCAAATACACAGGCTAACCTTACACCTAAAGGAGCTGCAGAAAGAACAGCAAATAAAGCCTCCTAAACCAAGCAGGAGATGAGAATTAATAAAGATTAGAGCAAAAATCAGTGAAATAGAAACCAAAAGAACAGCAGAATAGATCAACGAAACTAGGAGCTGGTTCTTTGTATTAATGAAAGAGGAGAGATCACAACCAACACCAGGGAAATACAAACAATTACAAGAACATATTATGAACATCTATATGCCAAAAAATTAGGCAATCTGCAAGAAATGGATGCATTCCTAGAAACATATAAACTACCAGACCTGAACCAGGAAGAAATAGAAAACCTGAACAGACCCATAGCCAGTAAGGAAATCAAAGCCTTAATCAAAAATCCCAACAAACAAGAGTCCAGGGCTGGATGGCTTCCCAGGATAATTCTACCAAACATTTAAAGAAGAATTAATACCTATTCTTCTGAAGCTGCAAAAAAAAAAAAAAAAAAAAAAAAAAACCAAAACAAAACAACAACAACAAAAAAAAAACAACCAGAAATGGAAGCAAAACTTCCAAACTCATTCTATGAGGCCAGCATTACCTTGATCCCAAAACCAAAGACCCGACCAAAAAGGAGAATTACAGACCAATATCCCTGATGAACATGACTGCCAAAATTCTCACCAAGATAATAGCCAACAGGATTCAACAGTACATTAAAAGGATTATTCACCATGACCAAGTGGGATTTATTCCTGGACTGCAAGGGTGGTTCAACATCTGCAAATCAACCAATGTGATACATCACATTAATAAAAGAAAGGACAAGAATCATATGATCCTCTCAATGGATGCAGAAAAAGCATTTGACAAAATACAGCATCCTTTCTTTCTTTTCTTTTCTTTTTTTTTTAAGATTTTATCTATTTATTTGAGAGAGAGAGCATGAGCAGGGCAAAGAGGAACAGAGGGAGAGGGAGAAGCAGGCTCCTCCCTGAGCAGGAAGCCTGATGTGGGGCATGATCCCAGGATCTGGGATCATGACCCGAGCTGAAGGGAGACATTTAACCAACTGAGCCACCCAGGTACCCCTACAGCATGCTTTCTTGATTAAAACTCTCCACAGTGTAAGGAAAGAGGGGACAAACCTCAATATCCTAAAACCCATATACAAGAAGCCCACAGTGAATATCACTCTCAATGGGGAAAAACAGAGCTTTTCCCCTAATGTGAGGAACATGACAGGGATGTCCACACTCACCACTGTTGTTCAACATAGTACTAGAAGTCCTAGCCTCACCAATCAGACAACAAAATAAATAAATAAATAAATAAATACATACATACATACATACATACATAAATACATAAATAAATAGATAAATAAATTAAAAAATGGCATTCAAATTGGCAAAGAAGAAGTCAAACTCTCATTCTTCACAGATGACATGATACTTTAAGTGGAAAACCCAAAAAACTCCACCCCAAAATTGCTAGAACTCATACAGGAATTCAGCAACGTGGCAAGATATAAAGTAAACACATAGAAATCAGTTGCATTTCTACACACTATTAATGAGACAGAGGAAATAAAATTAAAGAATTGATCCCATTTACAACTGCACCCAAAACCCTAAGATACCTAGGAATAAATCTAACCAGAGAGCTTAAGAATCTGTACTCTAAACACTACAGAACTCTTTTGAAGAAGACACAAAGAAATGGAAAAACATTCCATGCTCACGGATTGGAAGAACAAATATTGTTAAATGTCTATGCTACCCAGAGCAAGCTACACATTCAGTGCATTCCCTATCAAAATACCATCAAGATTTTTCACAGAGCTAGAACAAATAATCCTAAAATTTGTATGGAACCAGAAGAGACCCCAAATAGTCAGAGGATTGTAGAAAAAGAAAACCAAAGCTGGTGGTATCACAATTCCGGACTTCAAGCTCTATTGCTGTAATCACCAGGACAGTATGGTACTGGCACAAAAACAGAAACATAGATCAATGGAACAGAATAGAGAACTCAGAAATGGACCCTCAACTCTATGGCAAATGGACCCTCCAATCTTTGATAAATTAGTAAAGAGTAACCAATGGAGAAAAGACAGTCTCTTCAACAAATGGTGTTGGGAAAATTGGACAACCACATGTAGAAGAATGAAACTGAACCATTCTCCTACACTATACACAAAAATAGACTCAAAATGGATGAAAGACAGAAATGTGAGACAGGAAGCCATCAAAATCCTAGAGTAGAACACAGGCAACAACCTCTTCAACCTTGGATGCAGCAACTTCTTGCTAAACACATCTCCAAAGGCAAGAGAAACAAAGGCAAAAATGAACTTTTGGGGCTTCATCAAATTAAAAAGCTTTTGCACAGCAAAGGAAACAGTCAACAAAACTAAAAGGCAACATACAGAATGGGAGAAGATAATTGCAAATGACATATCAGATAAAGGGCTAGTATCCAAGATCTATAAAGAGCTTATCAAACTCAACACCCAAAAAACAAAAAAACCCAGTCAAGAAATGCGCAGAAGACATGAACAGACATTTCTCCAAAGGAGACATACAAATGGCCAACAGACACAGGAAAAAAATGCTCCACATCACTTGGCATCAGGGAAATACAAATCAAAACCACAGTGAGATACCACCTCACACCAGTTAGAATGGCTAAAATTAACAAGTCAGGAAACAACAAATGTTGGTGAGGATGTGGAGAAAGGGGAACCCTCTTACACTGTTGGTGGGAATACAAGCTGGTACAGCCACTCTGGAAATCAGCATGGAAGTTCCTCAAGAACCCTACAACCCAGCAATTGTACTACTAGGTATTTACCCCAAAGATACAAAGGTAGTGATCAGAAGGGGACCTGCACCCCAATGTTTTTAGAAGCCATGTCCACAATAGCCAAACTATGGAAAGAGCTGAGAAGATGTGATATATATAAAATATTGGAATGGAATTTACTCAGCCATCAGAAAGGATGAAATCTTATCATTTACAATGACGTGGATGGAACTGGAAGGTATTATTCTGAGTGAAGTAAGTCAGTCAGAGAAAGACAATTGTCATATGGTCGCACTCATGTGTGGAATATAAGAAATAGCACAGATGATCATAGGCAAGGGAGAAAAAACAGAATGGGGAGAAATCAGAGAAAGAGACAAACCATGGGAGACTCTTACTATAAGAAAACAAACCGAGGGTTGCTGAAGGTGAGGTGGGTAGGGGGATGGGGTAATTGGGTGATGGGCATTAAGAAGGGCATGTGATGTGATGAGTACTAGATGTTATATGCAACTGATGAATTACTGAACTCTGCATCTGAAACTAATGATGTAATATATTTTGGCTAATTAAATTTAAATTAAAAAGATAATTTTAAGAACTTGATATAGCAAAGATTTTTAAATCTCTGCTTCTAAGATATTAAACAATTTGAAGAGAGAAAACAGAAAGCTGGATTCTTGATTTTCTATACTTGGGCAATTTACACTCGGTAGTTAACTTTTGTCTTTTCTTCTGCACTGTATTTTCTCTTCCCTGAACTGATTCTCTGCTTTGTAGCATGCAGGACCTTGCAACTGAATATCATGTGGGCCTGCTTCTTCCATGGATCCCCACTCTACAAAAGCTGTTCACCATTAAGAGCAAGTTAATGAGCTTTCTTAGAACTCTGAATTAACTCTACAGTCCTTTTTATATCTTTCCACTTGGTGCCCATCCTCTTTGGTGAGTGAGAATGTATTTTCGCTCTCATCACTGTCTCAGCGTCCTGCTGCTCCAACTTATTCCAGTTATGATATCACCATCAAAAAAGCTAAAATATAATATAAAACAACAATTCAAAAAAATGAAGTGTTCCAGATCTGCGTCAAAGCCCTTATGAAGCCCTTTTCAGGCAAAAATATTCAGTTCATTTATAGGTATCCCTTCTTTGAAAGTTCTCTATTTGCTATAAGTCCATTTATACAGTTATTACTGAAGATTAGCTAATTCAACAACTTCTCACTGCTTCGCCCTCCCAGCCTGCCCAGGCCAGGGTCCTGTAATCCTGGGGAATGATGGACACCAGAGGGGGTTCTGGAATCCAAGTGTATGGCTTGGCCACATACCAGTGGGGTGAGCTTCCACAGCATGTTTCATTTCTTCAGGCTCTGTCTGCTCATTTATGAGAAGGAGGTAATAATGGTACTTTTTTAGAAGAGTTATGAGAATTAAGTAATATACAGGACTGAACCAGTGCCTGGCCCAAAGTCACAAACAATTTTCAAATGTTAACTGCAGCTATTCTATTATTCTAAAACTACATTAAGTGTCAATACATACTTTTTTTTCTCTAACACATGATTATAGATGCAAAACAATGTGCACCAAAGGCAGCAGTTATAACTTGTAAAAAGGGTGCCTTCATACACACGTGCTTTCTATGCACGGATACCTTAAAAAGATGTGTAGGAACCTGGAAAACATGTTTACCTCAGAAAGTAGAATTGAGGGGATGAGAGGAAAGTGGGAAGAAACTAATTTTTCCTTCTATAGCTTTCTTTCCTCTTGGGATTTTTTCAAAATATGTGCCAAGCTACTCAAATATTTAAAGAAAATAATGAATAGGATGACATTTAAAAAAAAGTTATATAATTTTTTTTTCTTCACAACTTCCTTTCAATTTTCAACAATATATAGACTTAAATGTGCTTGGCTATCAGGCCTGGCAGTGAAACCATGTTGGTCTGGATCCGTATTAAGGAACCCTTGGAGATGGCCTTTACCTATTTGTTGCTTCAAGTTCTGTCCCTGTCAACAGTGTCAGACTCTTCCTTTTCTGATGTACAATAAGGAACTCCTTGAGGAGTTTAGTGTTTCACTGTTAAATTGAAAGAGATGGTGGGAATGAGGAAAATACTGCAAAACAGGGAGTAGGAGATAAAGATTGGATTTTAGGAGAAGAGTTGAAAAAAATGAAAATCTAACTACTGTGGACCACAGCTGAAGATGGGAAAGTAGATGAAAATGCTGAATGAGAGCACAGGAGAGAAACTTGGGGAGGATGGCAGAGTAAGTTGAATGAGGAAGACAAAGAAGGAGATGTTAAAGAGAGAAGGAAAACCAATTACAGAGGCAGGGGTTGGTCAATTTTCAACCTTTACAGAGTAGACAAAAAAGGTTGTTACATGTGTGTTCTAAGAAATTATACTGTGAAAGCATTAGCTCTGTTTACTCTTAGAATGTGGTTCACTGAATCAGTAGTTCCAAATGACATTCTTAGCTTACACCAGGGAATTTGTTAAGCCTTGGGAATCTGTCCTAATAATACATTCCCCTAAATTTCTAAGTGAATGTGTTATCCATGTAATTCCCTTTGGGGAGTACTACGACTATGGGATTGTAGGCTTTTCTTCCTAAATGCAATGCTTTCTTAAAGAAAAGCCAATTAGGAAATCTGGTAAGCTGGGGCACCTGCGTGGCTCAGTCAGTTAACTGTCCAACTCTTGATTTCAGCTCAGGTCATGATCTCAGGGTTGTGAGATCCAGTGTCCTGTGGGTCTCTGGTGCTCTGGGTGTGAAGCCTGCTTAGGATTCTCTCTTTCTCCCTCTGCCCCTCCACCCACCCCGTGCATGCACTCTCAAATCTGGTAGAGTTGGAAATTATGAACTGGAGTTAGAAGAAATTAAGGTGTTCTTTGTTTTTTTAAGGGCACTCTGTTAGGGATTGTGCTCGATGCTTCCCAAATGTTGCATTTATGCCCTTCTATAGAATGGGGAAAGTGATGTTAAAAGAGGTTAAGTGAAAATGTTCAAAAAGGAGTAATAATCACCATAAAAAAAAAAGAAGTTTGACCACATGCTTCCACTGGCAAGCTTAGAATATAGCCTGAATAATTCCCCTGTTCCATCTCTTACTCTATTTTTAAGCTTCAGCAGTTGAAGGCGTATTCAGTTGGTTGCATCATGCCATGTCATTTTACAAGATGGAACCAGGAGTCTACATATCTCTTGCCTCTACAAATGCCCCTGTTCTAAAATGGATTGGGAGTAGCTCCAGAAGCACAAAGAGATAAAAAACAATCATAACCATTAGGTTATGATTTAGGGAAGATTTAGGGAAGATGGTTTTCACTCCACCAGCCTGTCTAATCTGTCCTGGAACAGGCATTCTAAGTAGCTAATATATTTTACTATAAGCCTACTAATTACAACATTAAATTCTGTTCCCCACCTTATTGTGTGTGTGTGTGTGTGTGTGTGTGTGTGTGCGTGTGTGTCACTTGTCCCTGTTTCCAACCCTACAGGTCCAAATGGACAAACAATGCCTAGAGGCTTTTTAAGTGACATGTGTTGGCAATCAAGAGCATTGCTTCAGGAAACAAGATCTGGAATAATCTAGTCAACAGACATTCTCTCCTGATTGGGTTTTCTCAGAGCCTGGCCACTAGAATTCCCTAGTCTTTTCATTTCAGTTGTAACTCTTGCTTTCTACTTTTAAAAACAATCAAGTTTCCTTCACCTTCTATTCTACCCCTCCCCTTTTGGGACCACATATATGCCTCAAGCTATAAATCTGATTTTTATTTGCTTTTGTTTTCAATTTCCATGTCCTCTTTTTTTTTGCATGGTTACTGTTTTTATATTACTGTCTAAATATATATCCTTACTTTTCCTCACCTTTTTTCTAGCTAGCAAACTATTCAGTAATCAAAATGTTCATATGCTCAATATTCAAATAAGATAATTATTTAATTTGTTTTAAAACCACTCATATCCCAATAATTTTCAATGGGAGTTGACGCTGCCTAGAAAGAAATGCAAGCTAGGCCTAAAAATAACCAAAGGAAAGAGTAGGAGAGAAAAAATACAACTTGCGGTTAATACTACCCACCCATATCATAAGGTCTTAGATGCTTTTCTGAACCATTGTTAAGTTTGGGCATCCTGGCAGCCTACTCAAAAACAGGATTAATTATGTGACATACGGCACCCATAACTTAGAAACATGTGTCTCACAGGAAACACAGCGCCATCTGGCATTGAGGCTTGAGAGAAATTAATCCCATTGGGTTTCACAAAAAGTACAGTTTTGTTATGTAGAAAATAATCAAGTACACTTCTGCAGTTTAATATAGAGACAAATGTGGTAAGGGTGTCAATAGGATAGTTGTAATATTAAATGTCTGTATACGTCATGATCCCAAATATAGTTCAGGCTTTATTAAACATGCAATATATGATAACCAGAGAAATTGATGAGATATAATTTCTCACAGCATTTCCTCATTTATATTTTCCTTCACAACAGAAATTTGAGAAAGACTCAAGAGACTATATATTTCTGGGATAGTCTGATTCTTGGCTCAAATTGTTGTCAGTCTATATTCTGTATATCTCTCCGCCTAAAAGGGAATGGAATTAAAGATAATTGCACTCTTCATGCCCAGCGTATCAATCATATAGTCCAAATAATAAAAGCAACATTTGACTAACATTACAAATTAGATGAAAGAGAACAGATTTTCCCAATAATGGCAAGTAGCAACATTAAGATTACCAAGACTATGCAAACATGAGAAGCACTACATTCCGGATTCTCCCTCTTGGAAATACATGTTCATTGGCGGCCAAGTTTGATCCAGCCCTGTTTCATTCAGCAATCCTATCTATTTCATTAATTCTCTGTTTGCAGATTCAGAATATTACTAGAACAGTTCGATTTATTTTAGAATCTAAGTAAATCCTAAATGCCGTTACTACTCCCTTCTATATTCTGGCATTGAAAAGACATCATTTAAGTGAAAAATAAAAGGACAAATTTAATGGAATGATAAATTATAGGCAACGATTGATGTTTTTAAATTGAATCAATCTAACTTTGTTTAAATTAAGAGAGTGGACATTCATTTAGTAAGTCAGAGTCATGCAGTGTTGTTGGTGTGAGCTACAAACAAGTGGAAATAAAAATTATTTATTCTGAAATGCTTGGATTTATTGCCATGCTGGTGAAAAATCAATCTCTAAAAAATGGTTAAGGCTCATTCTGAAATGGTACTTCCAGGAATTCTTCCCTCAGCCTATATAATTTTTCTGAAAGCACTTGAAATTTTAGAGTTACACAGCTTAAAATGTTTTAAAGGCAGTTGTATATAATTGATGGAGATTTAAAAGAAACCGATGGCCAGAGCTGGCCAGGGTGTGGGGAGAGGGACCCTTCTATGGAGTTTTAGTTGTACTCTAAACCAGCATGGTTGCCTGAAGGGCAATTTTACAGGGTAAAAGGTACATAGACTTTCATCTAGTAATTCCACTTCTACTTCTTGGGATTTATTCTGAGTAAATAAGGGCACAAGTTAACAAAGGCACTTGCGCATATTTATTAGAACATTGTTTCTAATAAAAAAAATAGAAACAACTGAAATACTAATAATGGGGACTTCTTAAAAATTTAAGGAATACACTTGGGATGAATACCAGGTGTATGTATGGAGGCACTGAATCACTATACTGTACACCTGAAAGAATATTACACTGTATTTTAAGTATACTAGAATTTAAATTTAAAAAAAAGAAGAAGAAAAAATTCAGTGAACTGATACAATGGATTTTTATAAAATCATTAAGAACAGTGGATTTTATAAACTGTAGAAGACAGAATATGTTCACAATATACTATCATTGAAAAGAATAGCTTGCAATACAGTATGGCAGCATATATTGTGTTAAGATAATGGGTTTCAGGTAGCTTGAGGTTTAAATCTAGGCTATGCCATGGTGATAGTCACAGGGTCTTAAATTATCTAGCCTTTCTAAGCCTAATTTTTATCATCGATAAAGTGGGGATGACTAAACAATTAAATGAAGTAATGCTGAGTAAGCTTCCCAAACATATTAATGCAAGGATGATGGATGATATAAAAACATATACATATTTACATACATACACATAAAGAAAACATCCATATGTAATCTGTTATTCAGTTATCTAAGTATTAACAGAAATATTTTTATGTTATCACCTATTTGTACCTTCCATTTTTTCCAAAATGATATATTTAAAAAGAGAGTTAATAAAAGTAGTAATACAATATATTCCTTTTAAATAAATTATTGTGAAATAAAGCCAGTAGGTTTGATTTATAGATATACATGTTAAGGTAAAATACACTATAATGAATTGCGAAGAATAGACTCTACAAGGAGGAAAACAATCTTAGCAGCTCACATGGTTTCCTAAGTAATTTTCATATAGCTCAATGCTTTTCCCCCATTTCAGTACAATCCGCAAAATTCATCAGCTTTTTATAATCACAGAGCATTTACAAATAATACAGAAGATGCACAAGCATTTTCACTGTTCTCAAGTTTTAAGAGAGCATACAATAAGCCATCACAAAGGCGTTAACTTTCTGAACATACACTTTCATTTACAGGCTTTTTAACTCACTTATGAGCTTCGGAGCTATGAAAAGACATTTCCTTTTATTTCCAGGAAAGTTCCAATAGCCTTTTATTTGTATTTTCTTAGGCCTATAGGCTAATGTGTAATGTGATACAATGGTTTGTATAATTTCTTTCATCTCGCATGAGATCATAGTCTCACAAGGGTATGCAATGTGTTTAATTCACCTTTGCTATGTTTCCAGTTCCAAGCAACGTTTTGTATAGTAGGGTGTCCAATAAGTAACACATCTGCAAATGACTTTGCCCATCTTTTAGTTTTGAAAATTAAATACCAGTAAATCTAACCACCTGTAGGTTTTCTCCTCTCAAAGTTTTGTTTGTTTTCTATATCATTTCCTATCCCTTCCTTCGTTTTCCTCTCTCCCCTTCTGTCTTCAGAAAAAAGCCTTCTTCTTTTCTGGGGCCAACATCTATACACACACCTTGGATTTTATTCACTCTCATTTCTTCTGGGTCTTATCTAACAATTACTTTCCCTCCTTCCCCCCCTCCTTTCTTCTTAATATCAGAATGTTGATCATACATCAAGAAGTTAGTTTTGTGAGAAATGGCTCTCTTTTGACCCATTCACAGTTCTTGCTGGACAGATATCAGGATTATTATATAATTTAAGTGGAAATATTTTGAAGATGACACTATCATTTTAAGTGATAGATAATATATTCTTCCAGCAAGTAAATTTACAAGAGATTCCATAGAGTAAATAGAGTCAGGCTTTGACTTGATGACAGAAATAATTTGGAAAAATAATTTGGAAAGATATACAGATTGGGAAGGATTGCAATGAGATGTTCTGTTTTGGCCAGGATTATTCACAGGAGTTAGGTTTTATGAAGTCACAGGGAGTAATCAATTGGTGAGCACTGAAGCATTCCTCCTAGGGCAAATACAGGATCCGGTTCCTGCCGGCTTCAGTCACAATATTTTCAACCATTCAAGACATAACCTTACTTTGTGTTTCTGTTTCAGGATACCTTATTTCATATACATTGTTAACGCACTAACGTTGAATTTGTAGCTGGCAGCACTCTGATTCATACCTGAATGAAGCTTATTTTTCACATGTAGCTTCTCCATAAAGCCAATCGCAGCTATCTTGGAACTTAAGAAAGGACAGAACTTCAGTACTACATTTGGGGGCTATTTTTAAACAGGGAAGACACTGTAAAATCCAACAAAAAGGAAACATAGCAGTAGGTAGAGTGTGAAATGGACACTTGTTTATAAATATAAGCAAAACTGCAGAGCATTACCTTCTCCACTTTAGCTGGGAAAGTGTGCAGGGAAACTCAGATTTTCACTGCTCTTTTGCATGTCTGTGCATGACCATGGAAGTTCCATGAGCATTGACTTTAGGGTCACCAATAAATTTTAGCACTGGTAGTAGGCAAATTCACAAATATGGAACATAGATCACCTGTACGTATGCAAACACATAGCTGACATATATGAAGTTCTCAGTAATAGGATAGTTTATAACCAATAGGTGGTTGCAGCTGAAGTCTATGCTTAACATGTACAATAAAGCCTTTTGTACTATATCTCTTTACATCATGGCAACAATTCTTATATAAGGTCACAGAGTGCTGTTGGATACATCTTGCATTTCATATGGAAATAATCATAATATAAAAATGTAAATTTTGTTTTCTTCACATTATCTCAAAGAGCAAAATGGGCTTTGTCCCAAAATATTCTGGGCATATTCAATTAATATCATTCTAGTTGGAAATTCAAATAAATTTGTGAGGTTGCCAAACATTATTTTTAAAATTCAAATGAATAAAACTGTCCAAATAAGGAGATTCATTATTATTTCCTTTAAGGGAATGGCTTCAAAAGTGGTAAGGGCTATAGAGCTAAAAGTTCTTGACCTTGCCACTTAATAGCTTTGCAGTTTTTTTTAAGTAGGCTCCACACCCAGTGTGAAACCCAACACAGGGCTTGAACTCACGACCCTGAGATTGAGACCCAAGCTGAGATCAAGAGTCAGACCTTCAACTGATTGAGCCACCCAGGCACCCCTAGTTTCACAGTTTTTAATTAGGTAAGCTAAACTTGCTGTATACTATTGTCTTGATATTTATTTATTTTAAAGATTTATTTTTTTTATTTGAGAGTGAGGAGGGGCAGAGGGAGACACCTCTTCAAGCCAACTCCCTGTTGAGTGTGGAGCCCTGAGAAGGCCTTGAACTTATGACCCAAGAGATCAAAACCGGAGCAAGAGTCAGAAGCTTAACCGACTGAGCCACCCAGGCACCACTTGATATTTAAAATAGGAGTAAAAATTAATATACTTATACTGTTTACAATATAATACATGTAGAACTCTTAGAAAAGTATCTGGCACATAGTCACAACTCAATGAATGCCACTTTTATTATCATACTTATTGATCCTAATCAATATCGAGGACGTAAACTATTATCTGGCTGCCTTTTATCAACTCCAGTGATACAACTAAAACCACCTTTTAAGAAAGCTCAAATACGCAAGTCAATAGCAACATTTGATTTATAAAAATATAAAATATGGACAAGTATTTGAATTCTATTTTTTCCTAATTTCTCAGTACTTTGCTCCTCACACTGATACTATAGCACCTTTTTCTTACTTCTCCAATCTCCTTATTTCCACTTCTTTCGTTTTCTCAGGATCCCAATCTTAAAAGTTCATTTCTCTTCCTTCTAAATAGCTTCAAGACTTTATCTTCTTGACCCTCAATCTCTCTAAATCAATCTCATTGACCAGGGTGATTGAGGGTCTTGCCCAAGCCCCACCCCGATCTCCCTTCAGTCAGGAAAGTCCCTGTCCAGGAATAAATGTGGCTTTCAACTCACGTGCCCTTTTCTGAAGAAGGGTCTCTGCCCCATTACTAGCCATCTCAGATTCCCCCACTGTAGACTGCTGTGAAGTCCTGCATGTGCTGCAGGACAGTTATTCAGATAAAGTACACTGAGCACTTCCATTCTCTCCAGGCCTATTGATCCATGAGACTCCCATATCAGCACAAATGAAAAGTTCCTGCCTGAATGCAGCAGATGGAAATGGAAATTATATACTCTGGTAACACTGATTTTATTACAGCTAAATGATTTGCATTTTCAAAGTTGAGGGTTCTTGCAAAAATTAAAAGGAGAGAGTACTGGTCCATCACTTAGGTGCTGGTGCCAGCCAGAGGTAAGGTAGGTGCCATGACCTGGCGCTAATCTTTTAACCTGTCTGAGCCTCGGGCTTCCTTACTGCTGCCGTTCTAAGGTATCAATGCCTGTTTGAGCTTATAAGGATCCCTGCCAGGATTGATTGGCACAATGAATATAGATACACTTCACAAATTACAAGAATATTTCCTAAATGCAAAGATCTTTGCATTTATAAGATCTATACACTTTTCTGTTTCCATCCTCATCTGGACATCTAAGTTCCCACTGTAATCAAACATCCTTTCTTCAGAACAAAATGAGTAAGATTTAACCTGTAAACAGTGATGTTATCAATTTTCTGAAGGATTCTTAAATATATTTCAAAATTTTACATTTAATTGGTGACAAATTCTACTTTCAGTTTCTGTTTGCTTCTTCTGCGATGTAATCTTGAGTGCTTGGTCTTTAAAGGGTGTTGTAATCAGGTTGAAAGGTAGTAGAAAATAACGGTTTGCCTATCTCAGCATTTGGTGATCTGTATAATTTGCTTTTCAATAAGCTGGTTTGTCTTCTTGTCTACAGAGGCTGTGCTATAGCCATTTCAAGTTCAAAATTACTGCAAAAAAGTAATTGATCCTCTATTTCAATATCCCTGCTGTTTCATGAGCTCTCTTACAATTCACAGGAATCTATTTCTCACTGATGTTGAAAAACATAATAAGGTCACAGCAGGAAGGCTTTAGCTTCATTAAAGAACATTATTATAAAAATAAAATGATCGAGGGCAAATTGTTTTTGTCCTTGTGGTACTGTTTCTGCAGATTCACATTAATCTGAGCGTTTAAAGCAACAATAAATTTGTAATCTTCTCTTTATCATTCACTTCACTATGGTAGCCCCTAGTGGTAGAAAGAGATGTCAATCGCTCACATTCCAGGGGATTTCTAGCTCTGTTGAATAAAAAGGAATTAAGCCTCTTTGGAAATGAAGGCTGCAGCCTGTCATTCACTAAATTTATTTCTGCTTTTAAAGATCACAGAGAATGCTGGTGTCCAGCAAATGTAGATGCCAGCATTATTTAAAAAATGATTGAGCAGAGAAATGAATTGAAATTTTGACCCACTCAGGCTTCCATCTATCATGGGAGCCTATAATGGCGGGATGACGAAGAAGGATTTAAGATAGAGAATCAGTGATTGCCCTATTAATCTAGTTTAACTGAAACTAAAATCTGACAGAGTGCATTACAAGTTGCAGGCAGTAAGGCTTATCAATTCATTACTACTTTCAAGGCTCTCCCTTGCTTTCTTTCTGCCTTCAGCTCCTGGCAAAGGACAGCTTTTTACAGTTCAATTTCTCAGTTTATTTTTGACTGCTTTTAATTAAATTTGATGGCCTGCTTCTGCACCACTGAAGTTATTGGAGTTGCAAAGCACTTTGCTGTTATAATGATAGCTCCCTTGATGTCTGTTCATTATTAACTGCTTTTCAAAAGTGCTGCTCTCAACTCTCATTTTATAAATATTTAAATAACTGAATTTCTATAACATAAATATTGGTGCACAGAAGATAAGGACTCTATTGCCTGTTTAATAGGTTATACATGGTAAAATAAGAATGCCTTTTTGTAAAGTTTTATATTATAATATTAATTGGGAATGTGTCCTTAGATCATCCTGTATATAAGTTCTCATACAGATAGTACCAATGTCTCAAAATCATGGTAATCAATGACATAAGATTTTAGGACACTTCACACATATAATTCTAAAATAAATGAGAATATACATTTTAAAATAAAAGAAAATGGGTAATTTTCATATAGATAAATGAAATCCTAAAATTAACCTGGGTGTTTTTTAAAAGCTCTCGTTCTAATTCTTAAGATAAAATAAAAGTGTGCTAGGAGAGCTTAGTCATCACACAAAAAAGGTTATTCCAGAGTAAAAATAATAATGATAATAATAATAAGTCAGAGCATTATTAAGATAAAACCAAAAACTGATGAATTAACCCAGTTATTAATCTCTTTTCCTCCCTCAAACCTCGAAAGACACCAAAAATCATTAAAAAACAACAACAACAACAAAAAAGTGAACTAAGGGCTGATCAAAAAATAGGAGCTTGGAAGAAAAATGGAGATACTAGTGGAAGAGAGAGGACAGTGATAGTGTCAGCTGCTATCAACCTTGCTGTGTGCAGGCACTGTTCTCATTTTCTACCTGTAACATCCCTACCACCAGCTCCTGTTTACAAGTGAGAAAATAGAGGTGCAGAAACATTAGGCAAATTGCTGATCAAGTATTCAGCAAGCAGCAAGCCCAGGCAGTCTGGTTTCAGAGTCTGGTTTCAGAGTCATACCCTTCATCACTGTACTGTATACTTCAATACATTGTGAAAGGTAGAAAGCAGAGGAATGATGATTGACGTAGCAGCGCTTAGAAGGTGCTGCCCAGGCGCTCACAATGCGGAGTACCGCGAGAAGTCAGCTAAGCACCCACGGAACCTGCTAGCGGCCCAGCTCTCAGAATAACGGTGCTTTAGAAGGCAGGGGTGAGATGCAATTCTAAAAGGGGGAAAATTGGTAAAATTTTAATGTGGTTGTTCTCTCATCCCCCACAGCTGCAATTACTTCTCCGTTTCCTGTCATCCCCTACCCTCAAATCCCCAATTCTAAGTCTATTCTCTGGAGAAATTAAACCTGGTACACTTGATTTTGGACAGAGCTCTTATTTGAAGTGGACATACTTAATCAAGGAACCTGTAACCCACTTCCCTTGCTTGGTTTCCAGAACGCGAGCAGCCAAATTATATTACCCCAACTCCTACTCAAAGACCGCACTTTATACAAATGGAGAACAAAAGGTCGGTCATTTGAGGAAAACTGCCACTTTACTGAGACCTACAGCTGAGATGGTAACACCCCAAAAGGACTGATAATAAACAGACAATATAGGGAGTTAAAAAACGGGGGAGGGGGGAGTCACTGTAATCAGTGATATAGAATAAGAAAGTGTGCTATAATCAAAAAAGTTATCAAAACTTAAAAGTATGATAAATAAAACTTAGAAACCAACAAAACATCAGATACAATGGGCTGTCAATAGGCTTTCAGCTATAGCCAATCAAAAATTTCCCTATTTTGCTTTTCTCTGCAAATGTCTATTCTTGAGCTCCTGTTGGTACAGTGTTCCTAACCACTTCGTGTTTGGTGCTGCCCAATTTGAACAGATTTTTCTTCAAATAAACTCCAAATTTTTAATATGCCTCCATTTGTTGTTTAACATGAGGAAACGCAATACATTATTCTAGACTATATCCCATACTCGAATAAAAACATACTATGAATTAGCAGCTCAGTTGATAAAATTGGAATATCAAAGTATTAAATAAATGTTACATTTACTGAAGCTAATTACCCTACTGTAATTATGTAAAAGAATATCCTTGTTCTAAGGAAGCACAGACTAAAGTATTCAGAGGGTGAAGGGTAATGAAACATGCTAGCTACTGTCAAGTGATTAAGGGGAAAAAACAACATAGATTGATACAGCATGGGTGTGTAAGTATACAGAGATAGAAAGCTAAGACACAAATGTTAACTATAGATAGTCTAGGTAAAAGGCTCAGAGTAGTCCTTGAACTTTTCCCCACTGCCAAAAACCTTTTTCTGTGTTTCAATTTTTGTTTTCTGAATAAAAGGATTTTTTTTAATCCAAGGAAAGTATAAGATAAAGTCAAGGAAATTTCCCAAAGAGCAAATCTAAGAAAAAAAAAATGACGATTTTTTTAAAGATAAGAAAAGAGTAATCCAGAAGGTCCAATAGCTACCTAATAAAAAGAGAAACCCATGACAGCTAAGATGAAACTAAAGAAATTAAATTTTTAGCACAAAAAAATATTGTCTCCAAAACGAAATTAGCCCCACACGAAGGCACATTGCCATAAATTTCAAAAATCCTGAGGGCTTATTGTTTAAAAAAAAAAAAAAAGGGAAACAAAGCAGCACAGAGAAGTAAAAAAGAGGGATATCAGGCTGGCATTGGAGTGATGTTTTCATAATCATCAAGAAGGAGGAAGGAATCTACAAGAAATCCACAAGAGAAAAGCAGAGGCAGGGAGGCTCAGAGAGCCAGCACCGAGATGGGAGTAAAGGATGGAAGGGTGGAGGGGTGTAATCACAACATAAATAATGGAGGTCTCAAGTATTCTCATCGTTTTGTGCATTTGAAATTTGAAAAAGTCATTAATAATCTTAGAAACTATGAAAATTAAAGCATCTTAGGCTAAAAAGTTGGAAACCTAGAAAGCAACATTTGTATAATCATGATTTAAACATTGAATGTTGATTTCCCTAAAATAATTTGATTCAGTACATTGAGTAGATAGTGGAAAAGAAGTTTTGTGACTGGGGTGCCTGTCTTCATCCTGCGTAAGTATCACAACAGGAAGTTAATAGGTAATGTTTAAAATTAATCAAGATAATGTAAACATGTTAAATTAAAAATAAGGTAACTACCAATAGAGGAGAGTTTAACTTTGTTCTCTATTCGCTGTGACTATAGCAGAAACAGATATGGAGCAAGATGTGATTCTGTTGCTCTTGCAAGTCTTTTAATACTATTTGATTGCTAGATCATGAGTTTCTATCTTTAAGAATCAAAGCAATTTTAAGAAGTAGAACACTTTGTAGTGCTCTAAAATTGCTTAAACTATTTTATTTTTTTTTTTAATTTTATTTATTTATTTGACAGAGAGAGGGACAGCCAGCGAGAGAGGGAACATAAGCAGAGGGAGTGGGAGAGGAAGAAGCAGGCTCCCAGCAGAGAAGCCCGATGTGGGGCTCGATCCCATAACGCCAGGATCACGCCCTGAGCCTAAGGCAGATGCTTAACAACTGAGCCACCCAGGCGCTCCCTTAAACTATTTTAAAGATTTTTATTTATTTATTTATTTATTTATTTATTTATTTATTTATTTATTTATTTGACAGAGATAGAGACAGCCAGCGAGAGAGGGAACACAAGCAGGGGGAGTGGGAGAGGAAGAAGCAGGCTCCCAGCAGAGGAGCCTGATGTGGGGCTCGATCCCATAACGCCAGGATCATGCCCTGAACCGAAGGCAGACGCTTAACCGCTGTGCCACCCAGGCGCCCCGAAGCTATTTTAAAAATAGAGTACACTGATCATTATACAGCGAGGTCCACTGCTCGAATTTTTTTTGTAATTTTTTTGGAAAAGAAATATTTGTCCAGTGTTACATATGACATACTTTTGAAAGGAAAACCATCTCCCATCAAAATAAATTTCAAAGAAGCCAGAAGATGCTTTTGTTGTTTTTGTGTCTCTTAAAACAATTGCTTTAAAAAGTTAGGATTCACTGAGAGAAATCTGACAGCTATAGAGTTCTGCAGCTTTCAGTGCAAGGATAGGAACACCACAAATTCCTCTAACCTTTGAAAAATCAGTTATTTCTAATATGAAAAATATATTTGAAAATGAAGCACATCCTGTCCCTGCTTTCAATTCCTACCCAGAGTATATGATAATGATCTCTACTGCTGGTGATAAATGTCAGTTTCCATAGGTCTAATATGCTCATTCTAATTTCTAAGTTGCCAGAATTGAGTAGCAATACCTTTGACTTCAGGAACTGGTATATACTGGTCTGTACTACAGATGGTGGTATTTAACTGTTAACAGCATATTGCAACGACAACCAAAAAAGTACTTTATCACATATCTAAGATATAATAAAAAAATTTAATGGTAAAGATCACTTATTCTTTCACATAAAGGAATAACTGCTCAAGCGATACCTAAAAACATAAGGAAATTCTTCTCATTAGGATAAAAAAAAATTGCCTTAAGAGTAATTTTTGTATATTTACCGTCTACTATTATTAAGGTCTGAGTTTAATATAAACATCTATAGCATCTGTCATAGATCTAGGGGAACTGCTGATTTTTTTGTATTTAAAGTCTTATATTCTGTAAAGAACACTGAAGGACGTTCTATATGATATAAAGGATCCTCAAAGGAGATTGATTTACGTTTTTTTTTTAATATTTTCTTTATTTATTTGACAGAGAGAGAGAGGGAACACAGGCAGGGGGAGTGGGAGAGGAAGAAGCAGGCTCCCAGCGGATGAGCCTGATGTGGGGCTCGATCCCATAACGCCGGGATCACGCCCCGAGCCAAAGGCAGACGCTCAACGACTGCGCCACCCAGGTGCCCCTGATTTACCTTTTTGAATAACCAGAAAGTTAGCTGCTTCACCTCACGTTAACTTTTTTAAGAAGCATTGTTTTCATTACATAGAAATACTGTGTTTTCTTTTATCAGTTCTCATTTCCCCACCTCCAAACATTCAGCAGATGACAACATGAACCACATTCTTAAGAACACTCTTTTGAAACACCTGGGTGGCTCAGTCAATGGTTAAGCATCTGGCTCTTGATTTCAGCTCAGGTCATGAGATCAGGGTCATGAGATCGAGCCCTGTCTGGCTCTGCCCTCAGCACCGAGTCTGCTTGAGACTCTCCCTCTCCCACTGTCCCTCCCCCTCTCTAAAAGGAATAAATAAAACTTAAAAAAAAAAAAAAGATAATGATTACTGAGTATCTGTGTGGTATCATAAAATTTGCATTTTAATCTACACCTTTTCAGCATTATGTCATCATGAATTTGAGTTTCTGTTTATTACAAATGGTAAAAAGTTGTTGTAATGTACCAAGATTAGTTTTGGTAGTTCCAAGTGCTGTTGATTTTGAAACCTTGAGACCAATAATCTTTGCTGTGGAAATTAAAGGTATTTAAAGGTTGTAAGAAAACGTTGTAAGTTTTCTATTTTATATGCTTTCAGAGGTAAGTTTTGCTTATTGACTCGCACTGCTCTGAATTTAACAGATTGGTAACAACTATTACATATTCCACTAGTATAAGATCTCAAGTATTTCCACTTTAAGTTAGAACAAGATTTTGCAAGCATCTGTACTTGCAATGGTATTGGGTCCATTACAATGTAAAGTTCAAAGATCACTGGAAGGGGACCACAAAATTAAGAGCATACTCCTTGGCCTAACATTAAAGACCACCAAAATTAATCTCTATCCTTTTCTTTCCAGTACTGTCACCCTTTATTACAACAAAAATTGCTAGCTGTCCTTTTCTTTGTCTTCTCTATATTCAAAGTCATTGTTTACATATAAATTGCCCCCTCCCTCTACAATGCCATTCCCAGCCTGCACATCATTCATTTAACTTATCAAATTCAACTTCCTTCAAGAAATCTTCTCAGTTGATGAAACACAAATCAAATATTGGTTTGTAGAAAGCTATTGGCCCTTGATCTCTCCTCATCTTTTGGCATCTGACACTAATAGTTGTCTAAATATGTATGATATGTACTTACATAACGACATACTCTTTAGTGGTGTCTATGTATAGCTTATTTCCTCTCACAGAGAATCATTACTTGAAGGTAGAAACACTTTAATGTCTGTATCTCCCTAGACCTGTGGGGAATATAATGG
This sequence comes from Ursus maritimus, assembly GCF_017311325.1. Lineage (NCBI taxonomy): Eukaryota > Metazoa > Chordata > Mammalia > Carnivora > Ursidae > Ursus > Ursus maritimus. The sequence continues at coordinate 3,919,125 of NW_024424119.1, forward strand.
ATGTGTAGATGCTTAACATTTTTGACTGATCACAACTTTTAATTATTGACAATCATCATTTTTGAGAGTCTTTTCTTTCTTTCTTTCTTTCTTTCTTTCTTTCTTTCTTTCTTTCTTTCTTTCTTCTTTCTTTCTTTCTTTCTTAGCTGTGGTCGATTTTCAGGTCATTGCATCTTCTTGAGATATGTGAATAAAGGACACACATGCAAAATCCAGTTGAGAGTTTTGGTCTGTGGTGAGCTAATTCTCCCACATTTTACTATACATTATTTGGAACTCCGAGTGGTTTCAGTGCAACCAACATGAAATGTATTTTGATTTACTCTAGGCGTATATTATTTAATGTCTAATGAATACTGACTCATCTGACCAAATTCTCATCTCCTGACAATTTCTTATGTTATAGTTTGCAAAATATTCTCAGTACTTCAGCAAATGTAATTTCAACTGTTAACGTTCAACATTACTACAGTTGTTGGCAATATTAAATAATTTTTGTTGCTGTGTGATGTTCACTGCAGCCTAAATTTCACGTCATGGCATGTTATTAATATTATATGGTTGGAAATTATTTCCAGATCAATGAATCAATGCTATCCTAATATTCTGTATCTTTAATTTTCATACCACATTTATTTTGTGAGTGGATTTCATAAGAGGAAGTTGCTTTGTGTTGCCCAGCTCATTATCTTGGGATTTTATCCCTAACTGAATTCCCTTTGTGATCAAAGGGCAGAGAGAACACCTCCTGAATTACTGAACTGTGCTGATTTGATGGGCAGGCCACACACATTAAAGTAAAAAGGAAGAAACTTTCTCTTAAAATGCCTACTTGAAGATATTTTACCAAAAAGCTGAGATTTCATGGCAGAAACAACTAATCCTACTACTTCAACGGAAGTAGTCTGTTTTTCTATGTGCATACACAAATATACATATACACACGCGTGAGTATTTTGGTAATTTGTATCTATTCTTGATGATTGGTAACAATCCATGCTCACACCAACAAAGTACTTAAACATTTATAGACTGTTTTCCACAAACACTGTATTAGTCGACTTTATAATTGGAACAATTTAGAATGAATAATTTATGACTCAAAGGCTTAAAGAGAATGGTAGACTCTGGACTGCATAACTCGCTCATGGCAGAGTAGAGATTTGAGTCACGGTCAACCAGTACAAATCTGTCCCCTCGCACCCATGTTGGTAACTACCATTTTACACATTGTTCTCATTTCAACTTAATGTCAGGTCATGCATTTATAATGTGCATATTGTGGGGAGAAGCACTGATATGAGAATGATGAGGAGTTACCAAGAATAAGTTCACAGGTAATGGGGAAAAAAAAGGGAGAAAATTTTAAATTATTATTGTTATTCATATGTTAATGACATTAACAAACTTCTCCTTTCTCCTGCCCATTAAGGATAATTCAGGCCTACTCAGTCAATTTGGGCACCTCCTTCTACATCCTTCCCTATAAGCAGGATTTTACGTTTCAGATTTGACACTGGGCAAGGTAGAAAGAGGAGACCACATTAAAGAGGAATCTAAAGGAAAAAGTCATAGCCTAGGTGAGAATAATACCTCTGGTTCATTTGGTATATTGCTCTAGTGGACAATCAGAGTGTGGGTTTAGAGTACTAAATTTGGGAATATTAAAGCCATGGGCATATGTGATCATCCAAGTAGAATATACAGAGAAAATAAAAAGAGCAAAGGACGGACTTGGAAACCATAGTCTCTGTGAAAGACAGGCACAGAGAAGTCTGTGAAAGGGGACACCACTTCTAATCTTCACAAAATTTAGTTTTAAAATGAAATGTTCACATAAGAAATTAGAGTTGTTTCTTTTCTTTTCTTTTCTTTTTTTTTTGAGATAAATATACACCTATTTATGCATCACTGAAGTCAGATAAAGAAGAATTGCAGAAGACTATGGTAATGAAATATAACTAACTTTCAAAGATTTGGTCAATATTTTCATATTATAATTAATCACACACTAATGTAATTTTTGTTAAAAATGTAGTAGTATTTACAAAGTGTCAGTGTGTAATAAAAGATAGCATTTAGTTCATCAAATTGATTATTCTAAGCTTGAAACAAATATCAATATTCAAATTCATTCAATGTGTATCACTTATACTATAATTTTCTACAAAATGAAAAGCAGTGCAATACAAGTAAGCATAAAATATACTCTTAGCCATTTCAACAGGTCGAATTTTGTTATTAATACTAATGAAAGAACGTTTCTGTATATTTAACCTTCAAGGCCCTACTCAAATTTCAATCTTTCTTTGGGGACTTTACACATTTATTAAATAGGAATTATCTTGACTCTCCTAAACTCTTTTATTTAAACAAAAAAAAGTTGTATATTTTTATAAATACATAACATGTACATATGTTCTTTTAAAAAAATATACATATATGTTCTTTTAAAAAAATACAAATGCGGGATTTTACCCAAATTCTGTTTTGTTATCTATATAGATATATATTTTACTCAAATATAGGATTTTACTCCAATTCTGTTTCATAACCTCATTTTTAATCTCTGAAAAGATATGCTACTTTTTCAGGACCTTATTCTTCTACAATCCTATTTTCTTGTGAAAAAAATTTCAATGTTAAGTTGTAATTTTTTCTGATTTTAGGAAAAACATCCAGTACGAGAACATCAGAAAAAAAAGTTAAAGAACAAAAATGAAAAAATCATATAGGTGTCTTTCCTTCTGCCTCTTCTATATAAACACACAAATGTTATCTTAAAGACATTTTAACCTGCTTTTATAAATTTAAAAATATGCCTATTCCTTCTTTCACAAGTATTCTAAATCATTTTAATAGTTCTATAGAATTTCACAATTTGAACAAAAATCTATTTTATAATTAAGTATTTTGGTTGTTTATCATTTTCATTGCTATTAAGACAGACTATGAGAAACAACCTTTGCTCATATCTTTTCAGATATTCCTTATTTTTTTCCTTTACATTGTCACTAGATACAGAATTGCCGTGACAAAAGGAGAATTATTACATATTTGGTAAGTAGACTAAGTACTTACTGCATATTCTTTATATATTTTTGATAGTGCTTGTCCTTGTAGACTTAATTAGCTTACCTTCTTTATTAATATTTAAATCTGTGGAAGGCAGAAATTAAATGTGAATTAAAATAACATGTGTCTTGGCCTAGTATGTAAGTCTTGCAAACTTAAAAAATTAAGCTGTGTAATTTTGTCTCCCATTCCTTAAATCTATAGCCTATTCTACTCAGCCCACATAAGCTTCATATTGAGGTCCCTATGTGATGCATACCTTCTGGCTTATGAATTCATGAATGTACATACTTGGAGAATCATAATTAGAATACGGGTATGTCTGACCCCTACTTCTGATCTCTTGTCATTTAGAAACCAGAAGTCAAGGAGTCTTTGGAGTTACTGGATTATCTGCCTGCTCGAATTGCATGACTTTGGAAGCGACAAAATCTGGAGTCCTCAAGGCTAACTCAGCCCTCCTGTGCCTGTCATTAAGAAGGCTACAGAACAATGTGTCAATTTGCAATTTTTAATGATAACTTTGTTCCCACTTGGGTCACTTCTGGAAATAGGCTTCCCTCCTTAACCCCCAAACACTATGAAATTTCATCTTGCATTCTACTTGTAGTTCAGGCATTTTGACACCCAGCTCAGAAAGAAACCCCATTCATAGTTACCTGTTTGACCACTTAAAGAGGAAAAAAATATATCCTCTGACTTTAAAGTACGATACGATTTTACAACTATAATATTTTGAAGAAATGCAGTAGCCCAGTATTTTGAGAGGGTAAGAATCTTGCTGGAGTTATCTTCTGAGTTCCGTAGGTAAGAGTCAGAAAGATGCACCCATTATACTTGGAGAACTGTACTCACCTAGAACCGAAGCCCATCACTTCCTTCAATGCTGGTGCCAAGATGCTGTCAGTCAGACACCCTTAACTGGAGTATCACCGGCCAGGAACTGCTTGTTTTTTATTCCTACCTGGAACAAAATACAGTGTCAGTCATTTTTTTTAATGTTCATTCAAGCGCAGTAAGATATTCATTATGTTATCTTTCCTTGTCACATTAGACACCCGTGTATCAGAATGTTCAACACAAAGAAAAGAAGTGTAAACTCTTCACCTCTATCATTTATGCCACAATGATTAATAGAGCAGCTGTTTAAGTCAAAGGGACCGTCTATATTTTATCTCCTATAAAACGTTTTTTATAAAAGATTATTATTACAGTGCCATCATTCTTATCCATTTGGTTTAAGTAATTGTGTTAATTTGTGGAGTCATTTTCTATATATTGTCCTTGGAGACTGTAAATCAAAATACCTTAAACCCCACAGAATATGTTGAAAATATTGTTTCCTGAATTTTTTTAACACCATCAAAAGAAATCTCAGTAGGAACCAATTTAGTAAGGCAATAGTTTTATGCCTGTACTACTTTATATTCTTCAACTTGTGAGATACTGATGAGGAACACAGATGCTTCCTCAAATGCACCAGAGTGTTGCTACTATGAAACATTAGACGAAAATAGAGCTTTTGACCAGATGATGGAATCACAGACTTAAAAACAAAACAAAACAAAACCTCAGAGCTGGGCTGTATGAAAGGGGTGTTATGGTCCTTTACTTCTCACAGTTGGAGCCACTTGACCTTCAGCGCTCCCAGCCTTGCTCCAGTCTGGTGCACAATGGGGTGGTTTAAGGAAACATAAGGAATCCAACAATATGACCTTCTTGTTGCAGTTCTGTCCAGGCAGCTCATGTGTTGCCTTTGCCTTTGTCCCCTCTCTGGCCCTTGGAGTTTGACTCTGAACTGAATCTCACGGTACGGATCCTGTTATTTACTGACCTTCCTCCAGAGGCTTACCGTGTACCTTCATCCTCAGGACCAGTTGATACGCCCTACTGTTTGATCCACTTGCCAGGGGAACCTCTTACCTCTTGTTGTACTCACTTCGCATTAATCACTTGTTTGAATCACCCCTTGACATCTGGTACCACCCTCTCTGAATGAACAATGCGGCTCCATGGACTTCAGCACAAGCAGTGAAATCTATTCCCCTAAATCCTAACCTTTCTGGTGCCAGGCTCTGAACCACTTCTTTTGTCTGATGTTGCTATTAAATTTAAGAGTTTTTCTATACGGTATAATATAAAGGTACCAGAGAGACCCATTTCAGTTCTGTAATAGAAGTCAAATCTTATGAGTGAATATTGTTCTTTCCTTGTAGCCTTCTTAAAACTCAGATTTTTCTCATCTCACTCTGGAATCTATTTCATCCCCTTTATTTCTTTTGCTACTTCCACAATAAGCTCTCATTAGCTCTCATTCAGATAATAACAATAACTTCCTAAATGTCGGTCTAGTGCCAACTGAAAACAGATGGCACTTTCAAATTAGAATAATTGAGGAGAGTCTAATAAAGAACCCATTACAAAACTGTGGGCTGTATGTAGGGAAACCACAAGGGAAGGTGCCACCTTGAGCCTGGCAGAGACGAGGACAGGGAGCAGTTACCACCATCTAGGAGTCAGACGTATACAGAGGGTCCCCTGGGCAAAAACAGTGATCTTCAGTTGGAAGTCCCAGGTAGCACAAGATTCCAGGATGTGAGGGAGCCCTAGGATAAAGCACGCTCATCTTCTCCTTTCTCTCTGGTTTCCTACCTATCCTACCCATGGGACAAACCACCCTGGACTCCCAAGGTGACGGAGTCTCCTGATGAACTACATTCAAACTAGTTTCCAGGGTTAGAGAGTAGGGTGGAGAAAGGTAAAGAGCGAATCTGAAAGGAGACTAGAAGTTCAGCAAACACTTATTCATACTTCAGAGCATGGGATTTGGAATCAAATTTAGGTTTGACTCCTGGCTTTACCTATGTGTGTAACTAGATAAATTTTTATAATTCTTGGTATCATTATCTGTATGATTCAGATAACATACTTCAGAGTTTTGTTGTTAGAATTAAATGGCATCACATACCTAGTACATACATATGTACTAAGTAGTTAGTATTAGCCACAGTGGCAGTAATTCCTCTAAAAATGATAGAAATCCAACTTAAACACACTCTAGCCACACTCAACTCTTCAGCACTTGTAATGGACAGTGTATTTTCAGATCTTTCACAAGTGCTCTTCCTTCTGTTTAAGAATTTTGTTTTCTTCCCCTTCCCCAGCCAAAGAATCCCTACTCATATTTTAAAATTCATGAAATGATCTAAAGGTTCTCTTCAATTTCAGTAAAAGAAGATCTTTTGGGGGGGGGGGTCTTTCCATTGCACATATCATTCTGCAAAGTAATCAGACTACGCCATCTTCCTATTTGACTATGATTTCCTTACAGGAAAGGTCACTTCTCACAGATTTGTATCCTCAGAAGGTGGTTCGTTGCCAGGTTCTTAGTAGATATTCAGTAAACATTAAGTCAATAAATGTGTATTACTAGAGTAAATCTGTTACAATGTAAGGAAAAGATCTGTCAACTTCTTTCCTCTTTGCCCAAAGGGCAAATCAATCTGTAACATGGTAGGTGGTGGGAAGTGAGATTATCATGGAAAGTCAAGACAACAACAACAAAAAAAGATCCCAAGGGAAACTCCAAACAGCTTTGCAATTTCTCCCTGGGACAGCCCTGCTGGAAACGTCACCTCATTCATTTCAAGACTGCCAGACATATTAGTACTGGTTGATTTCAAGCAGATAATTAGTAACTTATAAACTAACTAGGTAACTGAATACAAATACCTTGAAGTATCTGATGCATTTAAGTGATGCAACAAGTTGAATTGTCAACATTTCCTCAATGACTAGCCCAACATTTCCCCCTGCAATTTAAAATACATATATTTATTGTTTTGTGAATAGGTAACACATTTGCATGAATCTAGGCCTCACAAAATGGTATATTTTTCTGTCACCCTTTATGTCACCATTGCCTCCATCCTCTCCTTATGCCACCTTCAACAAGACCAACTTTACTGGCATCTGAGAATTCTTGCAAAATTTCCTTCTACAAATACACAGGAGTATGTATATTATTCCCCACCCCACCCTCATTTAAACAAAGAAAAAAGACTGCATTCTTTTTCCACTATTATGGGCCTTGCCTTTCTCCTGTCCCAAGGAAACTAACTAGAGGTCCTTTTATATTAGTAAATAAACAACATCTTCCTTGTAGTCAGCTTCATGTCTTCCTATTGTTCTGATATACCTGAAATTATTTAGTTATACCCCACGATTTTTATTTTTCAAAACTTTTATTATTCTTGAGATTTAAAAAAAGTTTGTTAATTTGTATCTAAGAGGTAGATCTCTAGGGTAAATTCCTATGGGTGTGGAGAGGTCAAAGGTAAGTGCATTTGTAACTTTCAAGTATGTTGCCAAGGTTCCCTCCTTGAAAACGGAGCCAATTAATGCTACCAACACCAACTTCTGCTTGGGTGGGCAGACTTCTAGATTCTTGAAAATCTAATAGGTGAAAAATGTTAACTCTGTCATTTTAATGAGCATTTTAAAAATTATGATGTAGGTTAAATATGCCCTTATGTCAGTTAAGGGATATTACGTATCTTTCTGTGTGAAACTTCTATTAATATCCTTTGCAATTTTTAAATTTCAAGTACAATTTAATGCATTCTTTCTCATTCTATGTACTTTCAAAATGAAGCAAAGTCATTAACGACATCAGCAAAATTCCTCTATGTTAATGTTTTTAAAAGCTTGTGTTCCCAAGCTCCTCGCAATCTTACACTGGCAGCTAAACCTCACAACGAGGTCCCACAGCGCTCTCTAGTGGCAGCCTGCTCCATCGCATCTTCCCTGCATTAACTCTTGGGGCAAAAACGATAGGTAGATAAAGCTTGTTATCAAACTCTTCCTTAACCTCTAAGCCTCGCCTTAGTCTCCTCACCCGGAGACAATACGCAACTGCACCCAGCCTGAAAACGAGGAGATATTAGAGCTACTTCGGCCCTCAAGGAACCAAGTTTGTGCCTGCAAATTAGTGGGTATCCTAATAGGCAAGATTCATTTCTTTTTTAGTAACCTTGCCGCCCACCCCGTTGCTGTAAAAATGGCTCTGGAGTATCTTGTCTCGTCTTGGGCTGCAGTACAAGCCTTATTCCAGGAAGTCAGGCTGCCCTGTACATCAATGAAATCAAAAAAGCTATTATCATCACTCTTCAGAATTCCAAGTAGTATCACAAAGTCAGTTCAGTCAGAAGCCTGAAATTCCTTCATTCCACAAGTATTTCAAATATTATAAACACTGCTCTAGGCACTTGTGATTACTTCCAGTGAACAAAATATACAAAACAACAACAACAACAACAACAAACCACTCTGTCTTCTTGGAGCATATCTTCGAGTTGGAGGATGTAATCAGGAAGAGTGTAATTAAACAAATAACATGTTTCTATTGAAAGGTATGGGTCTGTGAAACCATGTGGGGCAGGAGGTGGAGTGCATGTTTCTCTTTAAACTAGAAAAAGAAATAATGGGTAGGCCTCTTTGGATGAAGATTTGAAGGTGTGGACACCATGTGGTTCACAGGAGGAGAAATCTTCTAGAACACAATAGTCTTAAGGCCATGGTCCTGCAGCGGACACCTGAAAGATGCCTTTTCAGGATTAATAGATCTTTTCACCCCTCTGCTGGGAGTGCTGCCAACTGCCAGCTCTAATCGCACCTGGAACTGCCTGAAGCTGGCCGTGCTGCCTCAGCAAGTCCTCACTCAAATGCAGCCTGCACCCAGTTACAGACGTTGAGCATGAAGGTGTGGCCTAGAGCCGCTGAGCAGGACAGCTTCCTATGCTGTCGAAAGAAACCTTTGTTGAGGCTACATTGCAGCCCGTCTTCTGTTTGCTCATCCTTCTTTCTCCCCTTCTGTTTCACACCAGTTGATCCCAAAACACTCCCTATAAACTTCCTGCATGCTAATTTCTGCCTCCACCTGCTTTTATCTAGAGCAGCAAGGTAACCACGGCGCAGCTCATAACTCGATACAGCTACTCATTCTTTTCACAAACTTCTGTTGACTACCTACTATATGTTAGCACTGATTTTGATGTTTAGAATACAGTAATGAAAAAAATGCAATTTGTTCATATGTAGATTATAGCAGAGAAGACAAAAATTATACACACACATACACACACACTTTATATATCATTAACAATAACAGCTAAGGAGAAAAAGCAGTCAAAGTGTAGAAGAAATGTGTGGGAAAGGTTGCAGTTTTAGACATGGGACTGAAGTAAGTCCTTACTAAAGCCATATTTGAATAAAGGGAATTGAATAAAGGGAATAAGGGGGTCAGCCCTGTGGGTACATGGGAGGAAAATGTTCCAGGTGTAGGCAACATGAACAACAAAGTCTGAGTATATTTGTTGTTGTTATTGTTTTAGAAAAAGAGCAAGACACTAAGTTATTTTGGAGTGGGTTGAGAGAGAAAAATAAGAAGAGCTCAGAAAATAACGAATCTGGGGCGCCTGGGTGGCTCAGTTGTTAGGCATCTGTCTTCGGCTCAGGGCGTGATCCCAGCATTCTGGGATCGAGCCCCATATCAGGCTCCTCCACTAGGAGCCTGCTTCTTCCTCTCCCACTCCTCCTGCTTGTGTTCCCTCTCTCACTGTCTGTCTCTCTGTGTCAAATAAATAAATAAAATCTTAAAAAAAAAAAAGAAAAAAGGAAAAGAAAATAACAAATCTGAGAGTAATCATCTAAAGATTACTATAGAAATTAGACACAAGTTTTTATTCCTAATGAGATGGAAAGCCAATGAGGGATTCAGGGCAGATAACAGACAGAACCACCTTGCTGAATGTTGAGAAGAAACTGAAGTGTGTTCAAGTCAGAAGCAGAAAAATAAGACTATTGCCTCAATCTAGGAAAGACATGATTAGGGCAGAAACAGTGGAGGTGGAAAGAAATGGTTAGAATATGGCTATGTTTGAAGATAGAAAACACAGGATTTGTAAACAGATTCCATGTGGGGTGTTATTGAGAGAGCTAAAGCTTAGCTCCATGGTTTTAGATCTGAATGAAAGGAAAAGTAGAGTTGGCCTTAACTCAGAGAAGGAGGACCACCAAAGCTTAGGGGGGATTATCAAGAGATCCATTGTGGAAATGTTAGTTTGACAGTGTTAGTTTCATTAGGCAATCAAATGAAGATATCAAAAAGGGAGCTGGGTATTGGAGATCCAGGGGGAAAAGTGTGGCTGGAAATGTCAATTTGGAAGTCATTAGAACATAGGTGGTATTAAAAAGCCCTGGGATCTAGTGACATCACTGAAGGAGTGAGTCTGTTTGGAAAGTTAAGAGGTCCAAGGACTGAATGCTTGGGTAGCTCAACTATGAAATACCAGCAGATGAAGAGAAGACAGCAAAAGAGAATGAAAAGGAATAGCTACTGAAGTATGCAGGGAAATTAGAGAGGGGTTCCAGATGTCAAGAGAAAACAGTGGTTTGAAGAGGAGAGAACATTTAATTGTATCAAGTGCTGCTGGTGAGTCAAGCAAGATGAAGACCAAGAGCTGTGCAGTGTATTCGCAGCATAGAAATCATCGATGACCAAGACAAGATTCGTTTCAGTGAAATGGTAGGGGAGGATGCTAGAATGGAGAAGCCAAGACCTATGTGGAGGGGGGACACTGGAGAACATATGATATTTTCATGTGCACATTTATTAAAACTGACTAGATTTATGTCAAAAAGCCAACCTTAATTTTCAAAAGATCATAGTGAGAGAACACGGTCTATAGGACTTCAAAGAAAATAAGTTGAAAATCAATACCAAAAAGATACAAAATTCACCTATATATCTGGAAACTTAAAAACACATTTAATAACCCAAGAAATATTAGTTTAAATTTAAAATAATAAAATCTGAATGTAACAGAATTACTTCACATTAAAACTTGAGAAGCCCTTTAGAGCCCTTATTCTTTCTGTCATGCTCCACTTCCACAGGCTGAGTACTGCTTCTAGCAAAGTATGTAAAATAATTGGTCATGCAAACAAAATCACTATCTTATACACCATTTCTAAGATAATTTGACTATTTGCTCATCTTCCCCACTGGACTGTGGAAAGTTTAAGTGCAAGCATTTATCTTGGAAATCTTCAACACTTGCCAAAATACTTAATAAGTGTGTGGTACTCAATGAATCCTTACTTAATCAAAGGATGAGGTGAATTTGTGGACAATTAATGGTCTTACACATTGATAAGCATAACTGGGGGATGTCCGAAGGTGTTTGTCCAAAGCTGGATTAGTAAGTGGCATGTCAGACTCAGTTAAACTGTGTGGAATTCTTTTTTATTTGCTCTTTAAACTATCTGCAAAAATAAATATGCAGAAACAGCTCAGGGTTGAAGAGCTGCTTATCAGTCCCCAAAACGGATCCACTCCTGAGGCTTGCTATGACCTTCTTCCTGGCTCTTACTGAAGCACTCATCTCTTGACACACTTTTTCCTTATTGTAGGTCTCCAAGCTGCTCATCCCAAAACCTCCCACACAAATACTGGCTTCCTGGAGTGTAGCTGGAGCAACGCAAAGGCTGGGAAGGTTTACAAATTTCATAAATCCACTAACACAGTAATAGACATCTAAGCTGTAAAGTCACAAGTATTGTTTCTTCTTCAACCATGCCTGAAATATCATAAAAAGGTTTTCACAATAAAATCAGAAGTAAAAAGTCATACGAATTTCTCTGCAACATAAAACATATTTTAATTGAAGCAAAATATTCTGTGAAGCAGAACTGTGAATATGTGCTGACTCATTATCATTTTTATAATGCAAATGACAGACTGAATAATGATTATATATATTAAACTCCTGATTTTGTTAAGTCACGCATATAATTCTATTTGCTTGTGAAAACCAAAATTAAAGATTTTTTTTAGCCCAAGAACCAAGAAATACAAAATAAATTTTTTCTAAAAAATAACTTGGACGAGCTGAAATTTGACACTTTATCATGTATTTCTACATATAGAAAAGGACTGTTCAGTATGATAAGCAGTTCAATGATAACAATATGTCGTTAAGCTTTCAACAAGGTACCTTGGGATATAATGGTAAAATTTAGGTGTCCAAATCCTTTGCTAGTTATATTTGACATGTGCTCTCTAGATAACAATAACAATAGGTAACAAGTTAGATTTTCATTCTGACTCTTGGTTCTAAAGATTAAAATCCCTAAAGTTAGCAGTATTGAGAATATGTCATCTTCCAAGAGATCTTTTCTTCCCTTAACATTTGTGAAACTAGATAAATTAACATCGCAGATAATTTGTGTGATGTGACTATCAAGGCTATTTTATTAAATTGGCTATATCTGAGAGTAAATCTCTCTCTACAGAGAACACATCAAAAAAGATGACAATAAGGGAGAGGATCATTAAGGAGCCTCATTACTCTAGAAGGAATCTATGAGTTTCTTTGTTGGAAGAATAACCTGCTTGCAGAAGATCACTATTTTTTCTTCTTCTTCTTGACTTTATCAAGAAACAGGACAGAAGGAGAAAACAGGCAAAATGAAAAGAAAATCTAGAGCACAAAGTTACCTAGATGTTTACTGATGATCCTAAAATGTGCTATTATTTGTTTGAATGGTGTCGACTTCAGCATTTAAGACTCTATTGAAAGTCATCTTCTTTGTAAAGATGAGGCTATCACCCTCAAAGTTCAGTTAGTTGTTCCATTTACTTCTAAATTGTTCTGTCATTCTCTATCAATTCTACTCTCTCACTATATTTTAACTTTAAAAAAATAGTCATGCAGGGGCGCCTGGTGACTCATTCGGTTAAATGTCGGACTTCTGGTCAGGTAGTGATCTCAGGGTCCTGGGATTGAGCCCCACATTGGGCTCCATGATCAGCAGAGAGTCTGCTTCACTCTCTCCCTCTGCTCCCCTCTCTGTCTCAAATAAATAAATAAAATCTTTAAAAATATATAGTCATGGGGCACCTGGGTGGGCAGTTGGTTGGGTGTCTGACTCTTAGTATGGGCTCAGGTCATGACCGCAGGGTCATGAGGCCAAGCCCTGCATCAGGCTCCACGCTCAATGTGGAGTCTGCTTGAGACTCTTTCTCCCTCTCCCTCTGCCACTATCCCCATGCTTTTTCTCTCTCTAATAAATAAATAAATCTTAAGAAACAACAAAAAAGCCACTATCTTCCCGAATTCAATCAAGGTACTCTAAGAAGGATATGCATCTCTTATCGCTGTCACTCTTTTCTCCTCAAATCTGCCCTCATCCCAGTCCATCTCCAGTGCTTAATATCATGCCCAGAAAACAGTAAGTTCATTTGAGTGTTCAGTGAAAAAAAATGATCCAAGAAAGCACAAAACAATGTAAAAGATATAGGCAGCTAAGTAAAAATTTAAGATAGGTTAGGTCAAATATCCTCGTACTGTTAGCTTCTCCTTTTCTGTGATGGGTTTACCCAATACTTTCCTATAATCATTTATCTTACAAAGGTAAAATTTTAAAGGTTAATGTGCAATATTTAAAAAAAACCTTTCAAGAAGTCTATCCAAGCAATTTATGTGATGCAATGGCAATAATTTCAAGAATATTGTTGTAAGAGAAAAGCAAGTGTTATCAGCCTAACAACAACAATATTAAAAAATTGGCAGTATCCTAAGACATGATCACAGCAGTAAGTACAAAGGAAAAGATTGAAAAGAGACATTACAATAAGAGGATAATTACATAAAACAAGAAGACAGTCATAAATTATTTGGGTTTTGGGTTTTTTGTTTTTGTTTTTGTCTTAAGGTTATTTGAGATGAAAATAATACATTCAGTAGTGCAGTTACATGAGTAAAATAATACTTAAGTGCAGCAAAGAACACTGAGTTCATGCAATGGCAGGATGATGGATCTAAGACTTCTCTTGTGGAGCGAAGGGTCACCAATGTGAGAAAGCAAGATGTTTAAAAAGGGAAATTTTAAGTTCAACCAGGAGGGGAAAATAATCGATGATTCTCATATGTTTAATTTTCTCCTCCTAGATATGAGCAAAACTTTTCATGTTTGATTCACCTTTATGAGTTTCCTATTCTTTGTATGTTTAGCAAAGTGGTAGTTACTTCTAAACATTTCTAAGAGATTTTTAACATTGATAATATATTTAGAGTTAAAAAATTGACCCAGTAAGGCCTTTTAAAAAATTATTTCTTGATGAAATCTATAGTTTATAAGATATTTAAGTTGATTTTACTAAGCAGTAACAATTTAGTGATTTGCCCAATCACCCCATTACTTCACTTCATTGTCCATGTGCGCATTTCTCCTTTCTAACATCTCTAGTTGGATGTTGAAGATAGCTTTTTACCCTCATGTCTAAGGGAAGAGTCACATGACTTAGGTGAAGCCAATTACCACATCTAGCCCCCTAGCCACATTCAGGGGTGGGAATGTTCCAAGTCTACACTTCTGCTGGAAACTCTGAGAAAAAGATGCTTTGTCATCCTTCATGAATGAGAACAGAAAGTATGCAGCCCTAAGTCATGTCTCATCTTGAGCCAAGTTATATAACCAATTTTATATTAATGACAATGCTCTGAAGAGCAGCTAAACACAAAAAAAGGGGATACTTGGTTACCCCATTTAATTACTGTACCATGGCTATTCTAAACAATCATCACAAAATATTTTAGCTTAAGCTAATACATTTCACTTTTCTGTATAAGCCAGTATGTACTCAGTTTTTTGGTTCCTCGCAATCATTTCCCTAATTTTGTCTCTTCACATAAATACGGTCTCCCTCGGTTGTAACTTCCAGCCCAACTTATGTGTATCAGTCACACCTTATGTATCATTTTAGGTTTCCTTGGCCTTAACTTGTCTTCTGTCCCAGCTGCCACTGTGGGAGTTCTGTGAGCTGTGACTGACTTCCTGCTGAGCTGGCCTAACAATGATGTATCTTGGACTCATACCACACCTCTCATTCTCTGCCTGAGACTTCCATGTTGCCATCTACACGGGGGAGGCTGTGAAGTCCTTTACAGCAACCACACATGTTCAAGCCAGAATTGTGGGGATTTAATTTCCCAAGAGGCAAAGCTTTGACAACGGGCTATGGCATCTGGTGGAGAAATTACTTCCCCTTTCCTTCCTTGGAAAAATTTCCCTCAAATGCATTTTATTTGGCATCTCAGGAAAAACAAAACAAAACAAACAAAACAAACAAAAACACTGGGTATCAAACAATCTGTTGAAGTTCTGGCTCAGTAATGCATCTTTTTATTGTATTCCCCTTTTTCCTTATTCTGTGTGTCCTTCATTTCTATTCCACAGGAATGTCTTTCGTAACACTAGCAGCACATAATCTTTTGTTCTGATTTCTGGGCAAACAGGCTTAACGCAGTTGGAACTATGCATGACACTAGAAAGTAGAATGAGGAAAGGATTTGGGTGCAGAATTACTCACTGGTCTGATATAAGAGATTCCATTTCTGCTGGTAATAGGGTGGTGATAATTCATGGAATGTAAACATATCCCAACTACTAGGGCTTTTACCTGTGGTTAGTTAGAATCAAACTGAGGAAGAAGGTGAAATACTAGCTATTTATGGTCCTTAACGGTACAGACACAATGATAATTGTGGAGGGATCTAGCTTTTGTTAGATGAATTAGAAGCCTTGAGAGAGAGAGAGAAAAAAAAAAAAAAGAATGATAGGCTCAGGGCATGCAGCCCCAACCCAAAGTAAGCTGTAAAAGCCTGAGTGTGGGTCGCTATAGCAGTTTTGAAGATATTCCTGTCCCCTAGAATTAAAAGGCAAACTTCACTGAAAATCAGACCTGGGACTTAATTGCAGACTTAGAGCTGCAAAGGACACTATAGGCTTGGTAGATCTCTAATGAAGGTCTGGTCCTTACACAAAGCAGTATAGGAAACTTGAGGGACATTTTAGTGAATGAGCTTGTGAATTTAAACTCTTAAGTTCCTCTGAATCCCCTTAGTCAGAAAAAACAAACACACAAACAAACAGTACTCTTAAACTCTTAGAGAAAAGTTATACCTCCATTTGCCTTGGGATGTACAAGGACCTTCCTTGGAATAGGTTCCTCAGAAGATAATGTTATTCTCATCAAGATCCCACTTTACAGCCTCTTTTTGCCCTCAAAGGCTAATAAGCAGAGTGAGGTCTCAGCACAGCCTGACCGGAGAAGGACAGTCTCTGCTTCAGAGGGAGATAGCTTATATACTCAAGATTAAACATGTTTACATCTGCTGTGTTTAGTAGATCGAGAGAGGGGTCAATGTAAGCCTGGACATGAGGAGAATTTGACATAGAACTTACTCGTGTTTTGAATTCAGTGTTTTGGCAGGAACACTTGGCCCTAGACCAAATGTGTGTGTTGGAATAATTCTCTGAAGCTTACACATAATCATGGCCTGTGGTAAATGAACTAGAGATGTTAGGACTCTTTTTTCTTTCTTTCTTTCTTTCTTTCTTTCTTTCTTTCTTTCTTTCTTTCTTTCTTTCTTTCAGCAATGTTTTAAGGAAATCTAGAGGTTTAGAATGGTAGGAAAATCTCAATGAATCTATGAGGTAAGATTTAAAAACTCACCATCTGACATTTATGTCCCTAGGAGAGCCTAGAAGAACCAATATGATTTAAGCAGTGAAAGGTACATTGGTGAAAAGGGGAAAGGGTAACATTGAAAAACTCAATGGTAACTATATTCTACAGTACAGGTTGAAGATGGGAGATTATCAGGCTCTGCAGTATCAGGGAGGATAATGATAAGACTTCAGAATGGAATCCAGGAAACTATCTGGAATGGCTGCAATGGAAGCAAGGTCGATATATATAAAGATATAAATACTACAATGTGTAGTAATGCTCGATTGACTATCATGGCACCTTCATCCACAGGTACTTTTAGCAATGACTGATAGATCAGTGTTTCTAGTGACAAGGCTTATAGGTAACTGACTATTGTTCTGTTATAAAGTAGGAGAGGGGAGACTGAGCAGAAAGCTGATATCAGTCTGTAATGGAAAATTGTTGGTCTCTCACCCATTTTCTACAACCAAGTCACATCACAGACTTCAGAGTCCATTGATTAAATGACAGGCTGGCTCCTATTGAGAAAGTATCCTTCAATATCACTACCGATATGTAACAAACATTTCTCCTTCCTCCAATAGTTCTAGGGCCATTTGCCAGGGTAACTGTTCACTGGCAAGAGGCAGATAGAGAGTTTTCTGACTTTTTAAAACAGGATCTAACAATGAAAATAAAGCACTTGAAATAATCTCATGGACCTGTGGTTAGAGTGAAGACTTATGGAGACCAGGGGATAAATTAAGTTTGTTCCAAGTTCTTAGCACAGTCTTCCTAATATGTTTGTAGATCTGACCATTATATCGCTGAGAATCACACCTGAAAATTTCATAAATGAATATACAGCAGTGATATACTTAGCAACTAGAAGAGTTCTCACATTGGTTCCCAAATCTGTGGGGTAAGGGATATCATGGTGGAAAGAAAAACTGGAAGCCCCTTAGAAGATCCCCTACCTTTATTTTAGCCAAGAGAGTGAATCATATGCAACAACGAACCTTATAATTACAGAAATTAGTGCTACCAAAGACCCGAAGAATATGAAAATGGTGATCTACATCATATTCCCAATTTACCTGATGCGTTCTTATTTAAAAAAAAAAGTGTCATGATTGAGATTGGCTAAATGTATGTGTCACTTTGCTGGATATGGTACCCAAACAGGTAGTCAGAGATTCTGCATGCTTCTGGGAGGGTATATTAATAGGATCGACATTTAAATCAATGGACGTTGAGTAAAACAGATTGCTCTCCATAAAGTAGGGGGGCCTCACACTGACTGGTGAGGGTGTGGATAGATCAAAAGACTGACTTCCTACAGCAAGAGGGAATTCTGGCAGCAAACAGCCTTCGGACTTGAACTGCAACAGCAGCTCTTTGCTAAGTCTCCAGCCTGATGGCCTTCACATTTGAACTGTAACTTTTGGGCAGCATAATTGTGTAAGCCAGTTCCTAAACTGAATCACATGCTTTCTCCTGACACAAACACACACGCGCGCACACACACACACACACACACATCTGGTTCTATTTCTCTCAAGAGTCCTAATACAATGATAAACTACCATATACTTCAACAAGTTACCCTGCAGGATGTGGTATTTTAACTGCAAAAACTAACACCATCTCTGACTTACACTCAATGAAATCACCCCTTTTCTCTTATTGCAACTGTTTCTGAAGCAAACAGTCTTGCATACACTTGAACTAGTTTTTGTAGGTGTGACCTGTCGTTGCCGTTTCTCATGCCCATGCTACAAAACTCTTATTTCCTTTCCAAGGGTTTTGACATGTGGCATATGATACACAAATTATTTGGGATATATATGGGAGATAGATGATAGATAGATAGATAGATAGATAGATAGATGATAGATAGATAGATAGATAGATAGAGACACATACACTCAACATTGCAAATAACCTTTGAGCTGCTATGTGTACACAAGTAGGATTTCTTAGTAATAGTTTTTAAATCATATTTTTCATCCATTTATTACCTCAAAGGACTCTAATTATTTAAGACCCTAGATTGCAAACCTTTGCATTATAAAAAGTCCTATTAATAAACTCTGCTACTTAGAGGGTCATATAATTGCATCATATCTTTTCCTATTACATTGGTAATTATTAATTTTAAAAATATTAACTTTAACAATATTCTGACGGTAAGTGCCACCACTGGTCGAGGGTGGTAATTAAAAATGTTCTGACATTTTGAGCATGTCTCTTACATCAATACTGGTCAGAGGAACAGGGTTCCTAAAATGTATAAGTGGCAAAAATCAATTTTGTTCTTGGTTTAAAACAAGAATATCAAACAGGCAAAAATAGAATATCTATCATTTATGAGGCCATTGAATAAGAAATCTATGAATATTAACTAGTTTTCTTTTTAGTAAAGTACAACAATGTACATATAACATTCAACGCATATGAAATAATAATCCTTCGACATGGTACAGATCATTTCCCCCACAGTAGTTTCCATCTATCTTTCAGAATATCTGTGTACTAGGATTAGAGTAATAGATACAAGTAACTATGTAATGTTATAAGTAGAATTCTCCTTCACAGGGCTATTTTGCTTAGCTGGAAAAGATTACTAAGAAGTGAGATCAATTTACATTTATCTGGAATTAGATTCTAGGATGAAGAAAAATCTGTTTCAATATTAAACGTCTTTTAAGGGTAAACTACCCATTTCAGTTCATCTTGTGAAAGAAAAAATTAAAGGCCTCTTATTAATATATTATATATAAAATGGGATCAAACTAAATACAGAAAACCTTGCATTTTAGGTAAGCAATCTAATAGAGGACAGAGACACAACTTCCTCCCATGATGAAGTAGAAAGTCCTATAGAAAAGTATTCAGGTCTTCTTAAGTAAACTCTCCATCAAGGGATGGAGGGAATTATCCAGAGTTTAAGACTGAAAGGATAGTATCCAATAGAAAAAGAACAAACAAATTAATAAATGAATGGGTACAAGGTAGAAGAATTCTAAGTGGATTATCATCCCGGAAGTACCCCAAAGAACATAAAGCAGTGAAGGATGTATGTATATTTAAGACA
This sequence comes from Ursus maritimus, assembly GCF_017311325.1. Taxonomy (NCBI): domain Eukaryota; kingdom Metazoa; phylum Chordata; class Mammalia; order Carnivora; family Ursidae; genus Ursus; species Ursus maritimus. The sequence goes on from NW_024424119.1 coordinate 3,938,855, forward strand.
GATTCTGTAAGGATTAAAATTTTACTTTATATAGTTTTCATTTTATGACTCAAAAACAAACTTTGTCCTCTTATTGTTGTTATTTATCAATTGGTAAACCCAGATTTTGCTTCTGTTCTTTACCAGCAACCTTAGCCACAAGACTTAATATTTGGGACCATCAATATTATTCTCAAAGGACAAAGATTTCCCAGGACCGAATGCAACTACGTGTTCATGAAACAATACCAGAAGCACTCATCAACAAAGGAAAGCTAAGACATTTTGAATTTCAACAACACTGTTGGTTGGGTTGAGGAGTATGGAGAAAAAACAGCCTTTAGATAATTTGGTTTTTATTTGACTTTGTACTATTACATTTGTTTGCTTTTAATCAGTCATATTAAATGCAATCATTTAAAAAATATTTCCAGCCTCTGTTTGTGTTCTAGAAGTACCTTTTGTTTATTATAAATCTAACATCCATTCTTATGGAGATGTATTTCTCTTCCCATCAACTTATTTGTAATATTATTCTTTGTCTTTTCTGGGGGAAGGAGAGGATGCAAGGGAGCTCAGAGGAAGCTTACCTCAATACTGACTAAAGTCAAACTTAAATAAGACAAATTTCTGAAAATACCTGAGACAGAAATATTGCAGGGATTGAGTATTGAGAATTTGGGTCAGATGATCAGAATTTCTACATGAATGTGAAAACATAAAACACTCAAATAAGTACTACATGGGTTCAGAAATAGGATTTTTTTAAATCTATGCTTGGGATTTTTCAAACCAGTTGATTGTGTTTCATGTAGGAATAAATGAGTAATATTAAAAAGGAAAAAAATTTAAAAAGGTAAGTTTTATAACAGAATTTAGAATTTTGCCATACATTTAATCTTGTATTCTTGAAGTACATATTTTTCACAAATAATTATTTTAGGTATTTAAAGTGGGAATAAGAGAGGTAAATCAGACATGAAAATTACCCAAGTAGCTAGTTACAGAGTAACAAAGACATATCAATATGTTAGTAGGTCAAAAGTCAGAAAGCAAAGAGAGATTTTACTTTCTGGCAATGAAGAAACTAAACAACCAAACTTCTTCCACACAACTACAAGAGAAAACACAAATTTATAAGTTAGAATATCAACTTAAAATGCATGTTAGATGAAAATGTAAAGAAAAGTGGGTGTAACTATGCACAGATGATGAAAAGTCCATGTCTCCAACCAGTTAAGAGTCGAAACAGAACAAGAGATAAAGGCTAGGCTCAGATTAGGTAGAAAGCTGGATTTGAGAACTTGATATAAGGATGAAGTTCATGAGCAGCTATACATTTAGTTAAAAAATAGATGTTTAAGGATTACTCTCATCAACTAGAGGGAAGAAGGACAAAACGTGTTTGTATTAGCCTTCTTTACAGAAGGACCTTACAAGTAGAAAATAACAAACAAAATGATACAGAGCGGTTAATACCCATGTGAATTTTAGCAGAGACAAAGAATACTCTTCTCTTTAAGATGTCTAATAAGTCCAAACCATAAAATATTTCCACAAATAAATCTCTACCAAACATTAGTGCATAATTCAAGATTACACAATACATGTTGATATAAACTTTCACAAGAGTTTATAGAAAGACTATGAATACTCAAGGATTAAAAGTTGTAAAATAACTGGATAAAAAGTACAGCATGAAGAATATAGTCTATAATGTTCTAATAATGTTCTATGGTGACAGATAGCAACTACACTTATCATGGTGAGTTTTTAGTAATTATAGGATTGCCAAATCACTGTGTTGTACACCTGAAACTAACATATCAACTATATTTCAGTAATAAAAAATAATAAAAATGAGGTTGTAAAATAATAATAACAAATAAGAGGGACGCCTGGGTGGTTCAGTATGTTAAGCGTCTGACTCTCGATTTCAGCTCAGGTCTTGAGCTCAGGGTTGTGAGTTCAAGCCCCACATTAGGTTCCATACTGGGCATGGAGACTACTTAAAAAATTGAGAGAAAGAAAAAGAAAGAAAGAAGGAACAAATAAGAAAGAGAAATCAACAAGCAGGTAAGTTTGCAAAAAACAAATAGAACATGTCAGAATAAAATATATTATTGAAATTAAAACCGAGTGAAGAAACAAAAAAACAGTACTTCCTATCTCATTCTATGAGGCCGTAGGATACCTCAATCAGATGACAACATGATGAGAAAGGAAAACTATAGCCAATATCTTTTATAAACAAAATGCTGAAAGCAACCAGTATAAAAACATGTCATGATGTAGGATTCTAATGTTATTCTGGAAAAGGCAAAACTATTCAGAATAAAATAATCAGTGGTTTCCAGGGGTTTGAGGTAGGGCAAGGAGATGAAGAGGCAAAGTACAGAGATCTTTAGAACAGTAAAATATTTCTGTCTGCTACTGTAATGGTAGATACAGAACAGTGCACATGCGTCAAAATGCAGAAACAATGCTAAGTACTTTCAGAGAATCTAACTATGTGGGGCACCTGGGTGGCTCAGTCATTTAAGTGTCGGATTCTTGGTTTCTGCTCAGGTCCTCATCTCGGTGTCATGAGATCAAGCCCCACATCAGGCTCTCCATCCCCCTCTGCCCCTTGCACATAACAAATAAATAAATAAAATCTTAAAGAAAGAAAGAGAGAATCTAACTACAAAATGTAGGAAATGACCACACTGAAGGGGAGGAGGAAGATAGGTGATCTAAGTAGCTTAGTAAATGAGTCTGTGATAGTAGAGACAAAAGGAACCACACCAAAGCACAGTAGTTGAAATTGTAACTCCACAGAAGTAGGAGTTAAGAATTCTGTTCTTATACATGTATAACTGGAATAGAATTAACTAAATGGTTGCAAGATAGGAGCTGATTTGCTCACTGTTCTAGTGGGATTTTACAGATAACTAGTGAAAGGAAGCTATGTGATAAGGACTTCAAGCTGGAGATATTTTGAAGTCACGTTCAACTTGATACATAAATACACCTGTTGATATATAAATTATAGATGTGCTTATACTAACTCATGTATATACACATATGTTCTTGCTCTGTCAGCCAAGTGGATCTGAAAGAAAGAGCAACCAGTAAAAAAAATTAGAGCTCCCTGAAGTAATGTTTGATTCTTGATTGGGGGCAGGATATAGCAAAGTGAGCCCAGAGCATCTGGGTGTGACAGAATGTTTTTTAAAAAAAGAAACAAACACTTAAAACAATATGAAATATGCAGACATCTTCATTGGTGCCAATATGTCAAAGAAACCCAGGAACAACTGAAAATGCTCCCTATTACCAAAACAAACAATTTGAGCAATAAAATTAGTAGTATTGGATTATAATCCAAAGTATAAAACAAGTAAATAGACTGATATAAATAACTAAATTAGAAATGGGGAGAAGAGATAAACACCCGCTGAAGAAAAAACAACAAATCTATGTAAATACTCTTCCCCCCAAGGAGGTGGAATATAATCCCCTACTCCTGAGGTATGGGCTATACAGAGTGACTTGCTTCCTGGAAATGAGAAAGGTGTGGCGGAGACTGACTTTACAGTGGAAACACCAGACAAAATACACAAAATGCATGAGGTGACAAAGAACAGCATCAGCAGCAAAAATTCATGTTGATAGTATATGTTTGATAGGTGATGAACACGGCATTTGATGTCTCGGGTCTTCTTTCCACTAACTGATTACTCAAGGGTTATCTTGAGAAAAACAGACAAATGCCAGTAGATGGGCATCTTACAAAATATCTGACCAGTACTCAGGACGAGTAAGACAAGGGAAGTCTCCCAACAGCCACAACCATGAGGACCCTGAAGAGACATGATGACTAAATGTAAAGTGGTATTCTGGATGAGAGCCTGGGACAGAAATTGGGTGAAAACCAAGAAATTTGAAATAAAATATGGACTTTAGGAACACCTGGGTAGCTCACTGGGTTGGGTGTCCTACTCTTGATTTTGGCTCTGGTCATGATCTCAGGGTCATGGGATCGGGCCCTGTGTCAGGCTCTACACTCGGTGGAGGCAGGTGGACAAGGTGAGGGGGGATCTGATTGAGGTTTTTTCCCCTCTGTCCCTACCCCCACTTGTTCTCTCTCTCTCTCTCTCTAAAATAAATAAATATTTTTTAAAAAAATATGGACTTCAGTTAATGTGTCAATATTGGTTTATTAACATATCAACGTGTCATACTAATGTAAGATGTTCATAGGGGAACTCAGTGTGGGGTGTATGGGAATTCTCTGTACAATCTTCATGAATTTTCTGTAAATAAAAAACTTAAAAATTTTTTTTAAAAAACAGTGAAAAGCTACTTAGATAATTCTCAAGTCATAGTGAACTAGATGGTAAACCTTATTTTAAGTAGTTCAGAAAGAGATAAAATATGAAAGTAAAGGGATATTAACAGCTGGATAAAAAAGGCACAGCAATGTTTCATATGAGTTTTAGTAGGACAAAAGTGAAAGAAATTTTAGGAATATAATGGCCCCAATGCTTTCCAGGATGGCCAAAAGACATGGCTCTTCAAATTTAGGAAGGACAAGGAGGATAAAGCAGAATGACGTCTATATGGAGGTGCATTGTAACGTCAACTTAGACTACTGTGATAAAGACATTAGTTATAAATATTTGAAAATCCCCATGACATACAAAAACATAACAAAACCAATAGATTTTTCAACTATGTGAAGAATATAGGAACAGAAATGTTTTTAATGTGCCTGAGAAAAGATGGTGCAATCTCAAATTTTGTACCTCAGTATCTGTTGTACAAGAGTGAAATAAAAGATGCTTTACAAAAAACAAACAAACAAACAAAAAACAACCAACAAAAAACTGATAATTTACTACTATGGAAATCTCTCTGGAGAAAGTTAGAGGATGCAATGTAGGAGGAAGGACATTAAACATCCAGAGAAGGGCTGCTATGCAAGGAAGGATGGGTAGCAAATACTGACAGATACGGGAACATTAAAACAAGTATTAACTATAGAATAATTGAGGAACAAACCAAACTTGAGGAATGAAACCTTAAATAATGACTAGTAACACAAGGAAAAATGAGAGCAACAGAAGTCTACAATGTCTAATTGTAACTCCAAAATGTATGATTATTTCTCCAAAAGTGTTTTTTAAGTTTATTCAGAATAGTGTTAGTACTTTGTCTACACCCTTTGTACACGAAACCTTAATTAAATAAAAGACTTCTACATCTACATACTTATTAATATATTTTTAGAAGAGCAGCTAAGAGCTACATATTAGGAACACATCAAAGCCCTAAGGGAATTAAAATAATGAAAAGTAAAAGGATGGAAATTATGTATTAGATAAATACTAACCCAAACTAAACTGCTACGGCAAAACTAATATCAGAAAAAGGCAGGCCTAAGAGAAAAAATATTATATTTTTTTGTTAATGTTCAATGATATAAATTTCAAGAATTGTGGGCACCAATTTTTGAAGAATTGTGTTTGGACAAGAAAAAAACTTACTAATAAAATATCATTCGGAAATAGGATTAGGCAAAGAAAGGCATATTAAGCTGGGAAAAATCCTGGCAAAGATGTATGATACATAAAGACATAAAAGGGAAGAATTTGCACAGAGACCAGTAAACCGCACAATTTAACCAAAGTATAAAGTATAGGGATATGAACACTGGGAGAGGAGATTATAAAGATATACCAAGAAATAAAATTAGATGGTCTTGAATACAAAGTTCATAGAGTAGAGGAGTAACAATAATGAAGTGCAGTTTTCTGGATTATGTGAAACGAAGTACATTGAGTTAAAGAAGTCAGAGAGGGTCGTTTGGAAGAAAGCAAGAGAGGGAATCCAATGACAACAGGGGTGAGGGAGGACGGCACTGATGGTCACGTAGATATGGAGAGAGAGGAGTAGGGAAGACAGGTCAAATCAAAGACATTTGAGACTGGTGACTAGAGATTGGTGGTATTAAAGAAATTAGGAAGACAGCAGGAAGAGCAGACTTGGAAGTTAATGAGCTCAGTTTGGGTATGGAGTTAGAAATGCAAATTATCCAGGCTGAATGGTTATCAGGTAGCTGGATGTAAGCACTAGGGTTGAGCAGATGGATCAAAAACAAGAGAAAAATAAAAGCAGATGATTGTATATCTTTAGTAGGTCTCCCTAAAAGAGAAACCCATACATTCCTTAGAGCACATTGTGTTGTGTGGTTTTTCTGCAGATGTCATTCTTTTAGTCCAGCATGCTTATCTGCCAGAAGACTCTGGTAGTGTAAACACAGCTTATTTTTCTCCAGTTGATCCTTCAGTATTTGTGGTCTGTAAAGGGCAATCAAATCCCCTCTTTATAAGAATAATTTCTTCCTGACTCCACCTTTAGCAAAAATGTCCAATATTTTGAATATTAAGGAAAAGTATTGCCTATTTGGTTTGTTTCCACAATTCAGTTAGGGAGCTACAAAAATGTGAACAAATGGCACGTCACTACATAAAAATGCAGAATTTGCAAAAAAGATTGGAAGTGAAATGTAAAAATCAAAGAGCTTAGCAGCATAAAAGACTCATCAGAAGCCCCACGTGAACTTGGATCAATTTATGTTTTGAGATGAAAACAATCACCATGGAGGGCACTCAGGGAAGAGCAGTTTATATAAAATGTATTGGTTATTTTGATGAGCAAGTATTTTATTCACATTTTAAACTCTAATTTACATTTAGTTGCAAGGAAAAACGGGTCTTATGTGAAAAGTTAAAAATCCAGGCTTACATGCTTGAAACTAATTTTCCTAAATTCAGCCTATAGTTACTATGCTATTTCTATATGGAAATCATGTATTTTATCGATTAACAGAAGCTCTGGGTTGGGGAAATGAATAGTAAGCTCGTCTAGCCCTATACTTATTTCCCTCTTACAAAATATCATTTCGCCACACTTTCTTAATTTGTATTGAAATTGTGACCCTGTATTTAAGATCTGATCTATATTAAAAAGATTTTTTTTTCTACAGAAGTGAGTTTATATTGCCATGTGGGAAAGGAAGCAGATTGGTCAATTATGGCCATGATGCACTCGGGTATAACATTACTCTTCTCCTCTTGCCTGATAAGGACTTTGTCCTTTTATCTTTACAGCCCATCTAAAATACTAAAACAAAAACAAAAAAAATGGAGTAAAATTAACAAAACGTTGAATAAATGTCAAGAGATGACTTTGAAAATCCCATTGGATACAGATATATACTTGAATCCAAAAGTATGTCCATACTATCATTTTTCTGCAGACACTAAAATAGGGAAATACAAGATGATTTAGACTGTCAATGATTTACTGCTTCAGTTGTGTGTCCGCTTATATACCTTATTCTACCATATTATTAGAGTCATAATAATCCAGATGTTTTATAAAATCCTGATGTATTCCTGCAACTATCACTGAGCCTCAGTTGCCTAACATGAACGGTCAAGATAAGTCCCAGTGTTCCCCCTACAGTGAGAATTCCGCTGCGATAAAGATGGAGGCATTTTTAAATCTATCCTTTCATTTATTTCTTCATTTGTTTTTCACTCCGTGTTTACTGAATTACACGTATAGGACGTTAAGATGAGTAAGGTATGATCATTTCTCTTAAAACTCACATAAAGTAGAAAAGTTATAGCATAATGTGAGAAGGGCAATGTGGAGATATGTAGGATAATATAATGTGCTAAGAGAGACATGTACACCAGGTAATACAGAACATGTGGTACCCTAACCAGCTGGGAATTTTTAACATGCTAAGCAAGCAGATGTTTAACTGACTGAGCCACCCAGGAGCCCCTACAGTCTGATACTTTTAACCAAAACACACTTTCCAGAATTAACTAGCTCTTATGAGCTTGTGGTCATGCCCACTGCTCCTCTTGCCACCAGGGGTCAGCCTAACAAATGTGTTGTTGGTCACTCTAATTGAAGACGAAGGTAATTAGGTTGTATAATTTTGAGCCATTCAAGTTTAATTTCATGTGTTACATCATACAGAGGTATCAAATATGATGACTAAAAAGTGAATAGATGTGAAGCAGGCAGTTAATGCATCTGATCTTGGTCAGCTTGCTGACAACTGTTATCAGAATAGAAAAACACTAATATATTTCTGATTAAATGCTAAATCTTAAAGAAATCTCAGCTGCTCTAACTTCTATTCTTAATCATCCATTTCTTCCCCTCCCCTCATCTTTTCTCCTTTCCCCCACCCAGGATTATATGTCCCTTTACTCTGCATGCCTTGGGTAGCCTAAGCTCTGGGTGTTATACATAGACCCATTTAATTCCACGAAGTTGAATCTCTCACTGGGTAAAATTATACATGCAACAGGTTTCTGATTTCCACTTAATTTTTTTTATGAAAATCATGGTTGAAACCTAGGAAGTTAATAAAAATTGTTCACAATAAGAGAAAAAAAGTCAAAGTAATTTTTCAAAATATAATAACATGTAACTTGAGTAAACCAACTGAATGAGGATATATAAACTTACGTGTCAAACCAGAAAGATAAGAATCTATCAGGGCAATAAAATAGTGTGCAATATTTAAATGGTACTTCAAAATTCTAGAGAACAGAAGATTTCTTATTCTCTATTGCAACCAGAGAAATCAAATTTAGAAGTTCGCAAAAAAACAAATCAGACATATTTTATGTCTTTTTTAATATTTTTGTAAACATTTGATGCTAAGAATTAAACATTCCTTGTCAAATTCAGACAAATTTAAAAAGAACTTGCTTTACTCCATTAACCTGAATTGTATGCACCTAATTTTCCATTACTGCTGATTACTAAGATTTAATATTCTAAGTCTATTTGCCACTCAGTGGGTCCCTGTAAGTTCCATTAACAGTAATGGGGATACTATGGGCACTGAGAAAAAAAGAAATACTTATATGTTTACATAGTTGTCTCTTTTATAATTAACCTCTGCCTTCTACCCAATTTCTTATGCTTGACATTTTAATTTCTTCAATGAAAATGATTAGATTGTGATAAAAACTAGACGGTAGTATCATTAAATAAATCAGGGTAATAGAGTAACTGCATCACAGAGATTGGCGTATTTGCCAGTATAGAGCTCATTGCCATGCAAAAAGGCAGCGCAAAATATGCAATCAAGAAATTGAGTTTTGATTAAATCGAGCTGGTTGATGTTTAAACATTTTCAGGAGAAAGTAAGGAAAGAACTTCTCTTTTGGTAATGAAAACCTGAAGTCCAGATCAAGACAGACAAAGCTGTTGTGTAAAAAATTTAGAGTTTATATGTAAAAAAATAACCTTGTGGTTTCAATTAGTTCTTGGAGGGTACTCTACACAATTTTATCAATGTTAATTAGAAGGCTGCCAAGGCATTCATCAACATTAAAGACTGAACATGTGGGTTCATAAACATTTTAGGTTAGAGTAAAATTCTTTTTTTTAAAAAAAGATTTTATTTATTTATTTGACAGAGATAGAGACATCCAGCGAGAGAGGGAACACAAGCAGGGGGAGTGGGAGAGGAAGAAGCAGGCTCTTAGAGGAGGAGCCTGATGTGGGGCTCTATCCCATAATGCCGGGATCACGCCCTGAGCCAAAGACAGACACTTAACCGCTGTGCCACCCAGGCGGCCCAGTTAGAGTAAAATTCTTAATCTCAAAAGGATTCTGCTTATCTTGAGGACAAACGAGTGGTGTTCCTATATTTCCATTTATATGGGCATTTATTTCATATATTAATACATAAATGGCTTATCAGAGCTTATTTGAACTACATTTGTTCAAGTGTGTGTGAAACCCTGCCCCATAAGGTTAATGAGGTTACGACTAACAAATTTAAAGCTTGTTTTTCAGAGACTTGTTTCTCCCCGATCAGCTATTGTTTCTTTTCAGACCTCACTCACAAATGCACTAAGCTGTCTCCACAGTGGCCAGACTGACACAAATGAAGGTCACTGATGCGGTTTCAGACTATGAGCAAGGAACGCCCTGCATTCCTTCCTGAGATAAGGAGCCCAAAACCCCAGCCAGTTCATATTTGCTCCAGAGCCCATAGCACCTCTCCTTGACCTCCTGATGTAAGAGGCTGAATTTTGCCTCATTTAAAGTTGTCTCTGCCCCAGACTGAATGTGGAATGTGTTGCATTCTTGCTGGGTGCATATGCTCCATATTTTCTCATGAATGGTCATGGGTTTTCCCACCCTTTTCATCAATATGTATACAACCTCAACCCTTGGGATTATAAAAACTTGCTCTAATCTCAGTTGGGTGAGGAGGAATTGAGGCTTGCCCTCCCATCTCCTTGTCCGGCTGCCTGTGAAACCCTTTCCTTGCTGAATGCTCAAGGTCTCAGTGATTGGCTTTGCTTCACATGGGACATACAAACTTAGTTTCGGTTCCATGTGTATCATGTGCCTGTATGGCTTTGGAAATAAAATCTGAGAGATATCTAGTCTCTTCAACTGGGGACTCAAATTTAGTTTCTCAAACTGGGGACTAAAGCAGTAGCCAAGTTAACATTGAATTTAATTTGGAAGTGAAGGAATCCAGCTATCCCATATTTAATCACTACCAAGACAGCAAGTAAAGGATAGGGCAGGTTGTTGGAAACATTACTGTCTCTACTTTAAAACGTGTGATATATTTGAGAGAGATATGGGTCATAGGGTCAATGTTTCTCATGATTTAGAAATAGAAGCTCAAATGGAAAGAAATGAGAAAGTCTTTTTCTGGGTAATTCCACATACTATTTAAGATGCAGAGTAAAATTTAGAAGAGCTCGGAAAGGAAATAGGAAAAAAAGGAGAAAATTATGCCTTAATCACAACTCATAATGGACATGAATAAATCCTCCTGATGAAGGTTAGGAATGGAGTAAAACTTGTTTACTGATAGAACCTTGAACAGTTTTATTTTAGTTTTAAAATTTATAGTTTTAGTTCTTCAATCAAATTGCATAGCAAGCTAGATTATATTTACATTTCTTCAGGGGAAAGTCAGTTTTCATCTCTTGCTTGTAACTGAATATGATCAAAGTGATACATTTAAGAACATAATGAAGGACAAGAAAAGCTTAGTTTGTGCAGCAAAACTATGGAATTCGTATGATTCTTATTTAAGCCAGAAGGTATAATGGAAAGGTATACTCCAAGATCTGAGTTAACTACACCTACCTTTCATCTGAAATGTAAGCAAGTAAATAGTAAACTTTTATTTTGGTTTTCTCCCCTTTTATTTGGTTATTTAAGTAAAAATATGTCAATGAATAATTGCAACATTACCAAAAATCCATGTCTTATTTTGATTTTGGAACCTCTGAGTCAGTAATGGTCTTAATGACTTATTTCAACATTGTGTACATTTAGAAGAATTTTGTGATTTGCCAAAGATCTTCAAATACACACACATATGTATATGCAAACACACAAAACACAGATGGAGTCTAAATTAGCAAATTCTTTCAGATCTGGGTAGACCCTGGGAAACTGCCCTTAAAAATAGAAATAATTCTTTTAGAAATACTAGAGCCAAACAGTTAAGAATTTAAGTGCTGTGAAATCTCAGCTGAAGAATGAGAGGTGTCAATTCTGTTTTAAGATGGTTGGAACAGGTAGATTTAAGAAGGGGAATAGGAAAGTCTTCTAAGAAGAAATAGTATTTCATTGGAGACTACGTGAGACTAGAGGAAGAAGCTGAAAGGCAGGAATAAAAATAAAATAGGTAGTCCTAGATTAGCAGAAAAGGGAGCAGCTCAGTATGAGTTTAGAATGCAGGAAATGTTAGTGGATGCCATCAAATTTGTAGATCAACAAGTTGAGAAGGACCTCATATGCTATGCTAAGGAGATTCAGAAACCCTTTGTGATTCTACTGGCATAAAGAGAGGCAACACTATATCGTTCCATTGTGTGCTCTACTTTTTCACTGACCTAACACTAGTTTCCCATGGGGGTTTAGGATAAGTCCAGTACCCAAATAATGGTCTATTTTGGTTGCAGGCTTCTTCAGTTAGCATTAATTGTTCCTGAGGATGACAGAGGAGAGAAAAAGATTCACATACACACACAACCATGAATGCTTTAGAGGGAATTTAGAAGCAGAAAGGACTATAGGTGCTTCTAACCATTAACAGAATTAGCTAACTTACTCCTCATTTACACTATACCAAGTATTGAGCAAAGCACTTAAGTATATTGCCTCAACAAATTCTTATAACTGTTACTCTCGTTTTACAGATTATGGAGTCCTAGAGAAGCTTAGAGACTCAAGATCAATGAAAAAGAGATAGCACTCTCAGGATTTGACCCCACGCAGCATGACTCCAAAGGTGGAAATCTTCCCTGTGTGGTACTGTGCAGAGAGTGTAGTATGGAGAGCCAGGGTAGTTTAATCTAGGAGTCATTTTCCATAATCGGACTCCCTGGGGCCTGTGGACTATCTGGGCACTCTTGGACAAATGTCTCAACTACCCTTTGCCTTGGTTTTATCACTTCTAAGTTGTAGATATTAACAGTGCCTCTGACTTACTTTTGAGAATTGCATGTACTACACTAAATGCTAGTCACTCTCATCACTGTTACAGCATTACAGCAACAAATTAATACAGAAACTCTTCAACATTACGGTATATACCACATTTAAGTCATTGAGAGGAAAATAAAGTAGGGCATTCTCTAGACCTGTAAGCCTCTTCCCACCCTGTACGCCCACTAAATATAAACAACCACTGTACTAAGATATTAAAGATAGTGGTGCAGGGGGCAGAGGTTGAGAGAGGGAAAGGTAACATGTGAGACACAATTATGCATTAGAAAGTATGCCTGGTAAGTCTACATGTTACCTCATTGAATCTACAGTGCTCATAAAAGGTGATTATTATTCAGATAAGGAACTTGAGTTTCACAGAGCTTAAAAGACTTTCCTAAAATCACACAGAATTAAAAGTTATATCAGGTTTGGGACAAGTAGTGAGGGGTCTGTCTTAACGAGGTGAGTAGGTTTGGTTTACAATGGGCTTTCATTTTTGTTATCTCAAAGTCACTAAGAAGGATGACTCAAAGAACGCAATAAGTTGAAATGTAACTGAGTATTGTTTAGTAAAAATTATTTTAAGCACACCGTGACTGAGAAGTTTGAGAGATGGAAACTATGCTCTAATTATACTGTTTAGATGTATAAATATATATGATATATATACCCTTATATATGACATAGCAGTAAATTAAAAAAATTCAAAAATTCAGAATTTTTGGGCACCTGGGTGGCTCAGTCGTTTAATCATCTGCCTTCGGATCCCTCCTACATTGTTGGTGGGAATGCAAGTTGGTACAGCCACTCTGGAAAACAGTGTGGAGGTCCCTTAAAAAGTTAAAAATTGAGCTACCCTATGATCCAGCCATTGCACTACTGGGTATTTACCCCAAAGATACAGACGTAGTGAAGAGAAGGGCCATATGCACCCCAATGTTCATAGCAGCAATGTCCACAATAGCTAAATCGTGGAAGGAGCCGAGATGCCCTTCAACAGATGACTGGATTAAGAAGTTGTGGTCCATATATACAATGGAATATTACTCAGCTATCAGAAAGAACGAGTTCTCAACATTTGCTACAACATGGACAGCACTGGAGGAGATAATGCTAAGTGAAATAAGTCAAGCAGAGAAAGACAACTATCATATGATTTCTCTCATCTATGGAACATAAGAACTAGGATGATGGGTAGGGGAAGAAAGGGATAAAGAAAGGGGGGTAATCAGAAGGGGGAATGAAACATGAGAGACTATGGACTATGAGAAACAAACTGAGGACTTCAGAGGGGAGGGGGGTGGGGGAATGGGATAGACCGGTGATGGGTAGTAAGGAGGGCACGTATTGCATGGTGCACTGGGTGTTATACACAACTAATGAATCATCGAGCCTTACATCGGAAACCAGGGATGTACTGTATGGTGACTAACATAATATAATAAAAAATCATTAAAAAAAAAAAAATCATCTGCCTTCGGCTCGGGTCACGATCCCAGGCTCCTGGGATGGAGTCTTGTATCGGGCTTTCTGCTCAGCTGGAAGTCTGCTTCTCCTTCTGCCCCTCCCCCTGCTTGTGATGTCTCTCTCTCTCCCCCTCCCCCAAATAAATAAATAAATAAAATATTTTTTAAAAAATTCAGAATGTCATATTCATATTAGAGAAGCTTTTGTGAAACATTCTGATAAGACGAAATGGTGAGAAAAATGTCCTCCAATGCTTATGTTAGAGTATACATATACAGGTCTAGTGCGTTTAATATTTTTCATTAGGTAGAAGAATTCTATTTCAGAATATCACAATAATTCAAAGGAAATCTGCTATTTGTCAATTAAATCATGAAGCCACAATTGTGGGAATTTACTATATGCACATGGGACACTCTAGGACATTGGGGAGCCATGCACTTGTTAACTGACAGTGAGGCTGAATAGTGAAGCAGCTGATTTGATTAGTGTTAATGGTATTTCTAGAAGCTTCATTCAGAAGCACAATCCTTAAAACTTCATTTTGTACTGTCTAATTAAGCAACAAATATTGTATAAGAAACTTTGAGTAAATTATAGTAAGAAGTTAAAAAATACATCGGATGAAGAAAAGAAGTATTGCACATATAATTTATAAGCCATCCAAATCTCCAATAGAGAGATAAAGGCAAAAAACAAACAGCAACTAGTCAAGGAACTTGAAGAAATGGGCCAGAAAATACTACAGTCCGCAAAGAAGCAGAGAGACCGAAGAAAAGGTGTTTTATTTTGGTACTGTGTTTTGAGAATGGAAGGGCTGGGCAGTCTTCTTAGAGCAGATAATCAGACCTTTCCTTTCTAAATGGTAAGGATTCAC